>NC_072426.2:52827592-53131574 GCF_028878055.3 Symphalangus syndactylus | reverse complement strand
AAATTATAACAAACTGTCTCTCAGACCACAGTGCAATCAAACTAGAACTCAGGATGAAGAAACTCACTCAAAACCGCTCACCTACAGGGAAATGGAACAACCTGCTCCTGAATGACTATTGGGTACATAATGAAATGAAGGCAGAAATAAAGATGTTCTTTGAAACCAACGAGAACAAAGACACAACATACCAGAATCTCTGGGACACATTCAAAGCAGTGTGTAGAGGGAAATTTATAGCACTAAATGCCCACAAGAGAAAGCAGGAAAGATCCAAAATTGATACCCTAACATCACAATTAAAAGAACTAGAAAAGCAAGAGCAAACACATTCAAAAGCTAGCAGAAGGCTAGAAATAACTAAAATCAGAGCAGAAGTGAAGGAAATAGAGACACAAAAAACCCTTCAAAAAATTAATGAATCCAGGAGCTGGTTTCTTGAAAAGATCAGCAAAATTGATAGACTGCTAGCAAGACTAATAAGAAAAGAGAGAAGAATCAAATAGATGCAATAAAAAATGAAAAAGGGGATATCACCACTGATCCCACAGAAATACAATCCACCATCAGAGAATACTACAAACACCTCTATGCAAATAAACTAGAAAATCTAGAAGAAATGGATAAATTCCTCAACAAATACACCCTCCCAAGACAAAACCAGGAAGAAGTTGAATCTCTCAATAGACTGATAACAGGCTCTGAAATTGTGGCAATAATCAATAGCTTATCAACAAAAAAGAGTCCAGGACCTGATGGATTCACAGCGGAATTCTACCAGAGGTACAAGGAGGAACTGGTACCATTCCTTCTGAAACTATTCCAATCGATAGAAAAAGAGGGAATCCTCCCTAACTCATTTTATGAAGCCAGCATCATCCTGATACCAAAGCCTGGAAGAGACATAACCAAAAAAGAGAATTTAAGACCAGTATCCTTGATGAACATTGATGCAAAAATCCTCAATAAAATACTGGCAAACCGAATCCAGCAGCACATCAAAAAGCTTATGCACCATGACCAAGTCGGCTTCATCCCTGGGATGCAAGGCTGGTTCAACATATGCAAATCAATAAATGTAATCCAGCATATAAACAGAACCAAAGACAAAAACCACATGATTATCTCAATAGATGCAGAAAAGGCCTTTGACAAAATTCAACAACCCTTCATGCTAAAAACTCTCCATAAATTAGGTATTGATGGGACGTATCTCAAAATAATAAGAGCTATCTATGACAAACCCACAGCCAATATCATACTGAATGGGCAAAAACTGGAAGCATTCCCTTTGAAAACTGGCACAAGACAGGGATGCCCTCTCTCACCACTCCTATTCAACATACTGCTGGAAGTTCTGGCCAGAGCAATCAGGCAGGAGAAGAAAATAAAGGGTATTCAATTAGGAAAAGAAGAAGTCAAATTGTCCCTGTTTGCAGATGACATGATTGTATATCTAGAAAACCCCATTGTCTCAGCCCAAAATCTCCTTAAGCTGATAAGCAACTTCAGCAAAGTCTCAGGATACAAAATCAATGTACAAAAATCAAAAGCATTCTTGTACACCAATCACACACAAACAGCCAAATCATGAGTGAACTCCCATTCACAATTGCTTCAAAGAGAATCAAATACCTAGGAATCCAACTTACAAGGGATGTGAAGGACCTCTTCAAAGAGAACTACAAACCACTGCTCAATGAAATAAAAGAGGATACAAACAAATGGAAGAATATTCCATGCTCATGAGTTGGAAGAATCAATATCGTGAAAATGGCCATACTGCCCAAGGTAATTTATAGATTCAATGCCATCCCCATCAAGCTACCAATGACTTTCTTCACAGAATTGGAAAAAACTACTTTAAAGTTCATATGGAACCAAAAAAGAGCCTGTATCGCCAAGTCAATCCTAAGCCAAAAGAACAAAGCTGTCGGCATCATGCTACCTGACTTCAAACTATACTACAAGCCTACAGTAACCAAAACAGGATAGTACTGGTACCACAACAGAGACATAGATCAATGGAACAGAACAGAGCCCTCAGAAATGATGCCGCACAGCTACAACTATCTGATCTTTGACAAACCTGACAAAAACAAGAAATGGGGAAAGGATTCCCTATTTAATAAATGGTGCTGGGAAAACTGGCTAGCCATATGTAGAAAGTTGAAACTGGATCCCTTCCTTACACCTTATACAAAAATTAATTCAAGATGGATTAAAGACTTAAATGTTAGACCTAAAACCATTAAAATCCTACAAGAAAACCTAGGCAATACCATTCAGGACATAGGTTTGGGCAAGGACTTCATGTCTAAAACACCAAAAGCAATGGCAACAAAAGCCAAAATTGACAAATAGGATCTCATTAAACTAAAGAGCTTCTGCACAGAAAAAGAAACTACCATCAGAGTGAACAGGCAACCTACAGAATGGGAGAAAATTTTTGCAACCTACTCATCTGACAAAGGGCTAATATCCAGAATCTACAATGAATTCAAACAAATTTACAAGAAAAAAACAAACAACCCCATCAAAAAGTGGGCAAAGGACATGAACAGACACTTCTCAAAAGAAGACATTTATGCAGCCAAAAAACACATGAAAAAATGCTCATCATCACTGGCCATCAGAGAAATGCAAATCAAACCACAGTGAGATACTATCTCACACCAGTTAGAATGACCATCATTAAAAAGTCAGGAAACAACAGGTGCTGGAGAGGATGTGGAGAAATAGGAACACTTTTACACTGTTGGTGGGAATGTAAACTAGTTCAACCATTGTGGAAGTCAGTGTGGCGATTCCTCAGGGATCTAGAACTAGAAATACCATTTGACCCAGCCATCCCATTACTGGGTATATACCCAAAGGACTATAAATCATGCTGCTATAAAGACACATGCACACGTATGTTTATTGCGGCACTATTCACAATGGCAAAGAGTTGGAACCAACCCAAATACAACAATAGACTGGATTAAGAAAATGTGGCACATATATACCATGGAATACTATGCAGCCATAAAAAATGATGAGTTCGTGTCCTTTGTAGGGACATGGATGAAACTGGAAACCATCATTCTCAGTAAACTATCGCAAGGACAAAAAACCAAACACCGCATGTTCTCACTCATAGGTGGGAATTGAACAATGAGAACTCATGGACACAGGAAGGGGAACATCACACTCCAGGGACTGTTGTGGGGTGGGGGGGCGGGGAGGGACAGCATTAGGAGATATACCTAATGCTAAATGATGAGTTAATGGGTGCAGCAAACCAACATGGCACGTAGATACATATGTAACAAACCTGCACATTGTGAACATGTACCCTAAAACCTAAAGTATAATAATAATAAATAAATAAATAAATAAAAAATAAAAAAATAATAAAAAATAATAAAAAATAAAAAAGCAGAATAAAAAATTTAGGTGATGAGAAAGACAAAGAAGTCACAAAAATCAATGAGGCAGCTCTGCTCTGAAAATTCTATTAACATTTTGAGATATCCTAACAATCATTTTCAAGCTTTACAATTTCCACACACAGCAATATTTTGGAGACTTCTAAGACTTGGTAGCATTTCTAAATATGATTACAGTATCCTCAAACTGTCACAGAATTACAAACTGTATGTGGTAATAACTAGGTTCTTATTAGGTAAAAGCACTAGTTATCAAGATATGCTGTTCTTTTTTGCACACTGGTCTGAATATTATATTCTTATCCAACAAATAATGATACTTTCAGAATAACTATAAAATCATTTCAGTGACTTTTATCTACTAGTTTATAAACATTCTATAACTTACTTCATTTTTTGTGCAAGAATGTTGCAGAATCACCAATGTGTTAGGTTGCTTTGCTAAGGCAAAAGATTTGGTGCAGAGAGAAAGATGTGCCAAATGCTAAATAATGGTAGATCATGAGCTAGTTTTAAAAGAACAGAGACCTCAGCCCATAGTTCAAGTGATCAGGACACATATGGACCCTCTAATGCCAGCTTGTCCAACCCACGGTCCGTGGGCCACATGCAGCCCAGGACAGCTTTGAGTGCAGTCCGACACAAATTCATAAATTTTCTTAAAACATGAAGGGTTTTTGCAATTTTTTTTAGCTTATCTGCTATTGTTAATTTTAGTGTATTTTATGTGTGACCCAAAACAATTCTTCTTCTTCCAATGTGGCCCAGAGAGGACAAAAGATGGGACACCTATGCTCTAATAGCTGAGAGAGGACTTGGACAAGTGACTAGAGACTCCAGAGTCTGTCTTCAGAGGGAAGCTCCAGCCACTTCCTCCTACAAGACGAAAGAAACTCCTATGCTGAACTATTTCAAAGAGTTCTCCTTCACATGCACAGGAGCTGGAGCAATCCAGGAAGGAGGCAGAACTGTTCCAGCATTATCACTGTAAAGCTCTGCTTCCCCAAAGGTCAGGCCTGGGGTAGTAAATCAGTGCTGAGCACAGACTTGCCTACCAAGAAACTCCTCACAGCCTAGTTCCAATACCATTGCCCTAGATCCCACTGTCCCTCTCCTTAGTGCATAAATCTTTCACTTTCAGGGGTCTTAAGAAATATAGGAAACTTTTTAAAGGAGCCCTCTTTAGAAATTGTGACTTTTACCCAGGTTATGGTTCCAATGAGGCAATTTAAGTGAATTGAATCCATCTCTCTCCAGGCTACTATTCTGAGCAATTCCACCACCAGCACTGGCAACCATCCAAGGTACCCACCCACAAGGAGGAGTAACAGGAAGGTCTTGGGGAGCAAAGAGTTGAATGTGTGTTTCAATACATTAGCCACAAGGAAGGGACAATCTGGTCAGGCTGAAAAAAACAAAATTCTGCAGCACAGCATAACATAAGGGAACATATCTTAAGATACATGTAAACAGTGGCAATGAGGCATGAGGTCTTGCTTGCACTTTCTGATTACATTATTTATATTTGACTTACAGTGTCTTTTGCATAGAGAGAGAACCATCAAGAAGAACTTCTTGACAGCTGTACTTTTGAAAGAGTTATGACAACCCAAGTGGCAGTAGGATCGAGTGAAATCAACTCAGCACTAGAGGTAGACATTCAGGGTCCTGAGGTATCACTCAAATCTTTAAGGAAAGCAAGATGAATACTTGGCAAATCAACTGGTAAGTTATACCCGGGCCTAGGACAAGACACTGTGATTGTCTTAAGGATTCAAAGCAACTGTTAGAAAGGAGAGAAAAGAGCACCAACTACTATAGAAGAAAATAGCTCAAAGTGCTTACACAACATAACGCAGTCCTCCCAAGGACCCTGAATAATATTGCAGGAGGGGATGGCTTAATTAAACATTTGGCTCTTGACCCAAGGAGCCCTCAACCTTGGAGCTGGGGCCACTTTAACCCATTAGATACAGTCCTATTCTGGCCTCCAGAATCAATGTTCTTTATAAATATGTTTAACTATAAGTGTAATATTATCCATAGTACATTTTCTCCATAATATATATGGAGAAATAGATATACTGTAGACACACATACACACACTGCTTCCACTATGTTCTTCATTCATCAAAAGAAATAACAAAGATGAAGCCAACACTGAAGGTTTATCCTAACTCTACTATCACTTGCTGTGTGACCTTGGGAGCAAACCACTTAGTTTTCCATAGCTATATTTTTTCCTCATCTATGAACTGGGAATAATACCCACACTGTTTTTATGAGCACAAATGAGTTATGGGTAAGCGAAAATGATTCATAAATGTCCAGCACATTTCCTTCTTGTTCACTGGCACAAAATTCTCTACTATTTTGTGTCTAATATTTCCACATCTCTGGGATTAGGAGTCGAAATCAACACCATCAGTCTTTCTTCACTGTCCTTTGCCTAGGTTTTCACTACCAGATGCTGCCCTTCAATACTCCCCTTTTGACTGAGTTTCTCACCATAGCTTGCTTCTGGCCTCTCCTACACATCTGCTTAAATACCTTAGGACTCTAAGGTCCCTGATATCAGATACTCTGAACCACATTGTCCAAGTATCTCTGACTCACGCTCAATTTTCAGAGCAGCATCTATAGTAGTACTTGAGCCCAGTGACTTCTAAAGACTCCCTGGACTCAGATTACTAACTCTCTTTTCCTCTTCTAGACTCACATGTTTCCATGGGCTGGGGAGACTCTCCAAGATTTAGCAATTTCATTTAGTGTTGAGGGAGGCAGAGGAAAGCTGATGTCCGGTATGTCTATTCAGAGATCATGACATAAGCCTATAAGCCTCATTACTGAGGTAATTAACCTCTCAAAATTCCAGATGCCTGCATGCCCTTCTCTGCCATCTCCCCCACCGATGAAAGATAAGACAAAAGGCAAATATTATGAAAACCCTCTCCAGTGAGATTCCCTGCAGAGCCCATTGCCTGCCTGCAGGAACCAAGAAGAGGATTTGTTGAGAAGAATCCCACAGCAGAGGAGTCCAAGGATTGTAAATAATGTGATTCTAAAGTTGGGAGTAAAATTGGACATCTGTATTTTATATATAGTAGCGTGATACATAAAATTAGATAAAAATGGATCATAGACCTCAATACAAAGTCTAAAACTTTAAAACTTCTGGAAGAAAACATAAGAGAAATTATTTGTGACCTTGGGCTATGCAGAGTTCTCTGTCTTCTTAGGAAAAAGGACACAAGCCATGAAAGAAAAAAGGAAAATATAAATCCCAGACTAGAAGAAAATATTTGAAAAATGCGTATCTGATAAAGAATTGGTATCCAGAATATATAAAGCACTCTCAAATCTCAGCAGCAGGAAAACAAAGACCTAATTTTTTTTAAAATAGGCAAAAGAGCTAAACAAACATTTCAACCAAAAAGGCTATACCGTGGCACATAAGAATATGAAAAGATACTCAGCATTGTTATTACTAGAAGTGCAAATGAAAACCACTACACACCTATTATGGATACTACTACACACCTATTAGAATACCTTTTTAAAAAAATAATAAAAGCTCACAATACCAAGTACTGAGTAGAATGAGGAACAACTGAAACTTCCATGCATAACTGATGGCAATAGAAAATTGTGCAGCCACACCAAAAACAAGTATGTCAGTTTTGCATAAAGTTAAATGTAAGCTCAAAGTTAAACATATGAACCCAAAAGGTATACCCAAAAGGTATTCACAGGGAAATACAAACATATTTCAACATTTTTTAAAAACTGTATAAAATGTTTATAGTAGCTTCATTCACAATTTCCTGACTGAGAAAAAAAAGTGTCCATCTTCTGGTGAATAGATAAACAGATTATGATACCTCCATAGAGTGAAATCTTACAGAGCAATGAAAAGGAATAAACAATTGATACAGCAGCATGTATAAATCTCCAAAGCATTACTTTAAGTAGAAGAAGCAAAACCAAAAGTTTCCATTCCAGAAACAGCAAAACTGTGGGAACAAAAATGAGATTAATGGTTGTTTGTGGCTGGGGACAGGAGGAGAAGATTGACTATAAATGAGGCCTAGGGGAATGCTTTGAGGTGATGGAAGTGTTCTGTAGCCTTATTGTGGTAGTGGCTATATAGCTACCATGCATCTATCAAAATTCATAAAACTATACACCTAAAAACGGTGATTCTACTACATCTAAAATATATCTCACTAAGTTTGACTTTTCAAAAAAACCCAAGTGAGAAACTACAGAGTTCTGTTACCATTGTGTCCACTGGTCTCTGAGCAATCACACTGTGATGTCTGAAAAACGTGAACGTGGGCTATGCCACAAGTTAAAAGGTCCAGGAACACCTTCTTCCCGTTTCTGAAGACTCAGAGAGCCACAGGGAAATTCAGAACTGTAAGTCCTCTCAGCAGCAGTGGCCAGTGGTAAAACAGGAGTATTCCTCTAAGAAGACTCTCCTACAACTGAGGCACTGGGAGCAGAAAATAGGGGAGCCTCAATATATCCCTGAGTCATCTGCTAAGTCAAGGTTCCTCAGCCTCATCCATACCAAGATTTTGAGCCAAATAATTATTGTGTGGGGCTGGCCTCGGCACTGCGGGATGTTTAGCAGCATCCTTGGTCTCTGCCTACTAGATACCAGCAGACAGCCCCCTCCACTGTGAGAGCCAAAAATGTTTCCAGACATTGCCAAGTGTCCCCTTGAGTGGGGGCACAATAGCCCCCAGTTGCGATCCACAGTGCTGCATGGAAAGCAAACACTGAAGTAGATCCACTGCCCCTGGAACACTCAGAGAGACCTACCGCAGGAGTGGACTGATCACTCATGAAGGATTTCACGAGAAAACGTAAACCCAGATGAGAACAAGCTTATGATTCCAAGGCTGGGCCCAGTAAGTGGGAACCATGGAAGAAGTCCTCTGGGGGCGACGAAGACAGACAAAAAAGCAGAAGAAAAACAGAAGATGAGGATGAATATGTTCTTACAGAAGATCCTACCATTGTCATGGCTGTGTACTGGGATAATTAAAACATGCCAGAAAAGAGAGAGAAAACGTCCAGAAAGAAAAAGCAAAGCTCCAGAAATATCTGAAAAGAGCCAAAAAATTAGAAAGTCTACAAAAATTTAGTACATTTTTACTTTAACTTTCCTTCTCAGTTCCACACCAAGTTAACTTCATGAAGTTGAAAACAAAACAAATAAGAAGTAACAACAGCTAGCCCATATTAAAAACAACTATAAACAATCAAAAAATTCCTATGGCAATTTCACTCAGGGCTCCCACTTAGAAATGGGCTGGAGAAAGAACCTCTTAATATAAATGCACAATATTTAAAACATACCACAAAACCAAATGTACATAATTCACACAACAGTCAAATGGTAATTTCACCACAGATAAAATTCCGAAAAAAGTCAGCAAACTCAGAGAGTAAGAACTGGATACAATGATTTCAAGGAAACAAAGACAGAAGTTCAGGTCAGACAACAAAAACAGGATAGAAAGCAGTGAAATAATTGCCCAAGAACTTGTGCTAGGAGTCTGGAAAACAAAGTATTTGTTCAAGACATATGGGAACAGCTACAGGGTATTATATAAAAAGTGGAGTTTGATACAAAGACCAAGACCTTCTGAGTGGGGTCTCTGTGTAATTCTTGCCCAGGACCTGGACTTTTCAAATTAGAACTGACCTGAGCCTGTTAATACAAACAAGCAGGTATGTGAACTGAAAAGAGTCATGAGAAAGTGAAAAACCAGGCCTTTTTTAAACCATTATCTTAGATTTCTGCAAAATTTAAAAGGATAAAAAATAAATTTCTTCTTTCTTTTTTTTTTTTTTTTTAAGACGAAGTCTCACTCTGTCACCCAGGCTGGAGTGCAGTGGCAAGATCTCGGCTCACTGCAACCTCTGCCTCCTGGGTTCAAGCGATTCTCCTGCCTCAGCCTCCTGAGTAGGTGGGACTACAGGCACATGTCACTACGCCTCGCTAATTTTTTGTATTTTTAGTAGAGACAGGGTTTTACCATGTTAGCCAGGATGGTCTCGATCTCCTGACCTCGTGATCCACCTGCCTCAGCCTCCTAAAGTGCTGGGATTAGAGGCGCAAGCCACTGCACCTGGCCTAAATTTCTTCTTTCTAAACTTCAATGGATATTTAAAAATCAGAATATCCGTTATATTTTAACACTGACTTGAAGTTCGTGTTAACCTACCTTTTAAGTATATTTCACTAATGCTATGAAAACTCCATCAACCTGCCTTTAGTTATCCACCTAGAGGATTCAAGATTGGTTTAAGAATGACTACAGAGAAAGAAAGGGTAACTGAGTGGCCTACATATCATTTCAGTTGGGAAAATAAAGAAAGAAAATTGATTTAAGGACAATTTATGCACTGTGCATTATAGTACAAAATGTAGAAATTGATTAGAAAAAGAGGCAATTTGATGATAAAAAGAGACAAGGAAAGTTATGCTTTTGTAATATAGCTAGAGAAAGTGTAATCAAGGCACCCAAGGGTCTTGGGATATTATTTTCTATACAGGAAGTATGGAAAAGGCTGCTGTCTACACAATACCTATTCTTCCTTTCTACAACAGAACCCTCTGTACTGTGGGGGTTGGGTAGCAGAAAACAGACTGCACTCACATTTGCAGACATGTTATTTGGGAATGGATGTGAGAAACAACCGCCTGTGGTGAAAGGGTACCATAAAACTGTTGAATACATATCCTTTCATACAAAAAAAAAATGGTATTATCAATCTAAGAGTAACAATTTGGGAAGTCCAAATTTTATACAAAGCACCTTAAAATGTCCATAGCAGCAGCAATAAGCTCAGCTAAAAAATAATTACTAACTCATCTCCCAGATGCCCTTGCTTATATGATCTATGGTATATGAACCTAACATACTGGACAGAGCTTCTGAGAAACTCTTTAAACAGGAGTGAATCATCTGCAAGGCATATCATTTTTCTTTTCCCACTGCATCCTTCTAGAATGCAAATAGAATAGATAGAACCCCTTTGTGATCACAGAATGATCTTGTAGATGAAGGCACAAGTTAATGATAGAGGAATAGAAAGGTAGGAGTCTGGGTTGCTGATGGGATCATAGACAAGAACCAGCCCAAGGCTGGCTACAATCAGTCTTCACGGTATGTGAAAGGAAAATAAGCTATCTTATTTCAACCACCGTTTGTTGTTGTGGTGGTGGTGGTGGTGCTCGTGGTGGCGGTGGTGGTAGTGGTGGTTGTTTTGCCCTTTATGTGGTTTAATAAGCCACTGGTTTTTGAGATCTCCTTTATTAATAGCCATTTGCAGTTAGAATGGATATTGCCGTTCCTAAGAGGGCTAACTCTTACCTAACGGAGATTCTGATAGGCTCTTGTATGACATTATGGTGGGCAGAGCCAGAAACATTGAGAAGATAGTCAAAAAAAAAAAAAAAAAAAAACACTTGTGCACATGGAGCTTTTCCTCTGAATTAAGCCAAGCTAATTATGTTAATAAATTTTACTGCAATGTTTTAATAAAAAATAATTAATACAGCCGGGCGCGGTGGCTCATGCCTGTAATCCCAGCACTTTGGGAGGCCAAGGCGGGTGGATCACGAGGTCAGGAGATCGAGACCATCCTGGCTAACACGGTGAAACCCCGTCTCTACTAAAAAATACAAAAAAATTAGCCGGGTGAGGTGGCAGGCGCCTGTAGTCCCAGCTATGCGGGAGGCTGAGGCAGGAGAATGGCGTGAACCCCGGGGGACAGAGCCTGCAGTGAGCCGAGATCGTGCCACTGCACTCCAGCCTGGGTGAAAGAGCGAGACTCCTTCTCAAAAAAAAAAAATAATAATAATAATTAATATATACAAACCCACTTCTACAGTTGAAGGTTAGATTTGTGTGATGATCTGAGTTTTAGAATGAGCCAACCCACTACACACCAACAACAAAAAGCCAAATCAGGAATGCAGTCACCATTTGCAATTGCCACAGAAAAATTTCCGGGTATTTTACCTAGTAATACAGCTAACCAGGGAGGTGAAAGATCTCTACAAAGAGAACTACAAAACACTGCTCAAAGAAATCAGAGATGACACGAACAAATGGAAAAATGTTCCATATTCATGGATAGAAGAATCAATATCATTAAAATGACCATAGCGCCCAAGCAATTTATAGACTCAGTGCTATTCCTATTAAACTACCAATTACATTCTTCACAGAACTAGAAAAAAACTACTTTAAAATTCATATGGAACCAAAAAGAGCCTGAATAGCCAAGGCAATCCTAAGCAAAAAGAATAAAGCTGGAGGCATCTCGTTACTTAACTTCAAACTATACTACAGGGCTACAGTAACCAAAATAGCATAGAACTGGTACATAAACAGACACATAAGCCAATGGAGCAGAATAGAGAATCCAGAAATAAGGCCGCATACCTACAACTATATGACCTTTGGCAAAACTGACAAAAACAAGCAATGGGGAAACGACTCCATATTCAATAAATGATGCTGGGATAACTGCAGTGAGCCGAGATCGCGCCACTGCACTCCAGCCTGGGTGAAAGAGCGAGACTCCTTCTCAAAAAAAAATAATAATAATAATAATTAATATATACAAACCCACTTCTACAGTTGAAGGTTAGATTTGTGTGATGATCTGAGTTTTAGAATGAGCCAACCCACTACACACCATATGCAGAAGCCATATGCACAGCCATATGCAGAAGATTGAAAACAGACCCATTCTTTATACCATATATAAAAATTAACTCATTAAAGACTTAAATGTGAAACCCAAAACTAGAAAAGCCCTGGAGGACAATCTAGACAATTCCATCCTGGACATAGGAACGGGGCAAAGATTTCATGACAAGGATATCAAAAGCAATTACAACAAAAGAAAAAATTGACAAATGGGATCTAATTAAACTAAAGAGCTTCTTCACAGCAAAAGAAACTATCAACAGAGTGAATGGACAATATACAGAACAGGAGAAAATTTTTGCAAACTATGCATCAGACAATGGTCTAATATCCAGCATCTATAAGAAACTTAAATTTACAAGAAGAAAACAAACAACCTCATTAGAAAGTGGGTAGAGGACATGAACAGACACTTTTCAAAAGAAGACATACATGCAGCCAACAATCATATGAAAAGAAAACCCAACATCAGTGATTATTAGAGAAATGCAAATCAAAACCACAATGAGATACCATCTCACACCAGTCAGAATGGCTATTATTAAAAGGACAAAAAAAACAACAGATGTTGGTGAGGTTGTGAGAACTTATACACTGTTGGTGGGAGTGTTAGTTCAACCATTGTGGAAGACAGTTTGGTGATTCCTCAAAGATCTAAAAATAGAAATGCCATTCAATCCAGCAATCCCATTACTAGGTAGGTATATATCCCAAGGAACATAAATCGTTGTATCATAAAACTACATGACTGCATGTGTTTATTACAGCACTATTCACAATAGCAAAGACATAGAATCAACCTAAATGCCCATCAATGGTAGACTGGATAAAGAAAATGTGGTATATATACACCATGGAATACTATGCAGCCACAAAAAAGAATAAAATTATTTCCCTTGCAGGAACATGGATGGAGCTGAAAGCCATTAACCTTAGCAAACTAACACAGGAACAGAAAACCAAATACCACATGTTTTCACTTATAACTGGGAGCTAAATGATAAGAACACATGGACACATAGAGGGGAAAAACACACTAAGGCCTATCAGAGAGTGGAGGGTGAGTGGAGAGAGAGGATCAGGAAAAATAATTAATGGGTACTAGGCTTTATACCTTAGTGACAAAATAATCTGTACAACAAACTCCCACGAAGCAAATTTACCTGCATGACAAACCTGCACATGTATCCCTGAACTTAAAATAAAAGTTTCATATTTTTTAAATTTTTTAAACAATTAGTTAATTGATTAAAAAGAGTAAGCCAACCCAGCTTTAAAAGCTGCCTGTACACATCTAAAGTGCAAGCAGCAAAAGAAAAACTAGATAAATTGAATTTTAACTAATTTTTAAATTTCTGTGCATCAAGAGAATAAAAATACAACCCACACAATGGGAGAAAGTAATTGCAAATCAGGTCTCCAACAAGGGATTAATAACAAGAATATATAAAGAATTCCTACAACTCAGCAACAAAAAAGCAAACTATCTAGTACAAAAATGTGCAAAGAGCTTGAAAAATATTTCTCCAAAGAAGATATACAAATGGGCAATAAGCACATGCAAAGATGTTCAATATCACTAGTCATTAGGGAAATGTAAATCAAAACCACAATAAGACACATTCACACCCATTAGTTATGGCTCTTATCAAAAAGCTAGAAAACAAAGTTGGTGAGGATGTGGAGAAATTGGAATGTTTGTTCATTGCTGGTAGAAATGTAAAATGGTGCAGCCACGTGGAAAAAAATATGATGCTTTCTCAAAAAGTTACACATAGAACTACTATACAGTCCAGCAACTTTTCAAACAGGGATTTGGAGATTCTGACTTTGCTGATTAGCTAACACTTTGCAGAGTGTCAGTTACTACTTGTCCTATGCCCTTATAGACGAAGTCTCTGAAAGCTCCTCTCCATAAACTCAAGATGGGAATGTCTGCATCTTCAGCCCATCAGAGATTTAAGGACTGGAATAGTCTTTTTGGTATAGTATATGGCACAAGGTGAATTGAAAGTAAGTCTAAGTCATAGGCTCCCCTACCTTCCATCATATAGGCCTGGTTTGTATATTCATCATCAAATGTCAAGGTGGAGCAAATACATATAAGAAAATCTTGTTCTTGAGCTTCGAATAACTGTGTTCCATTAGCCTGACTTCTCAAAAGCAACTTACACATTGTTTTATTCTATTTGTTCTAAAAAATAAAAAATAAAGTTCAGCAATGCATTAGATTCTTGCTTGACCTAAATCAGCATATGCCAAACTCTAATTCAATTCATTCATAATGATCCCATGTGGAACATCTGAAAGGTTGAATAGAAAGACCTCAAATCATCTATATCAATTAAAATTTTTTCCTTAGAAACCAGGTGATAATGATAGAACGTATCTCCAAGGGGCTGACAATGGGAAGATGTATATACAAACAATAACAAATGGTTCATGAATAATAATATGAATCCTCAAGGATGGGTCAATTAAGACTTCTGAATTTTTTTTAAAAAATCCACCCAGTGTTAAAAATCAGTGACTACAGTTTTATATATATATATATATATATATATATATATATATATATATATATATATATATATATATATATATATATATGATAGAGACCTGTTAGGAGACTGAAAATCACATAAGTTATTTTAACAGGGAGAGTTTAATATAAAGAATTAAATTAGGTAAAAGAATTTTTAACTAAAAATAAAAAAAAGTTAAAGAGCAGTAAAGTATCATTAAACTAGCAACTACAGGAAGCAGCTACAATCCCTAGGGTTAAGAGAACACAAGGAAGAGGTTGGAACTATTAAAGCTTCTTAGGCTTTGGACAAGCGGCCCCAGGGAGCTGACTCTCAGACCTCTGAAAAGAGTGTATTTCTTAGCTGGAGGAGGTATCTCTGAGCATGGAGGAGGAAGTCCATGGGGCAGGAACTCAGACTTCTGAAAAAGGTGAATTCCCACTGGTGGCTGCTGGTGTCTCTGAGGGGCACAATAAGGCTGGCTCTGCAAAGATTGGAAAATCTGCAAAATTGATTTAATTGCTTCTATAAAAACAAAGTACCACTGTCACATTGAAGAAATCAAACTGCTGTGATGCTGACTGGAACCCATTCGGTCAGCAAACAGGAAGGATTTCCTTCCTTCTTTTTTCTCTAGCCTTGAAATTCTCTCTCATGTCCCCATTTGTCAGAGTCTAACAGAGAACCAGATTGCAAAGGAATCCTATTTGCAGAATCAGGCCCTAATATCACAAAGCAGAGTATAAAAAGTGGATTTGGGCCTGAGACACAATAGCTTAATAATTGATACAATCTATCTCTTTGTCTACTCAGCATCCATACACATATCCATACACATCTTTCTACCTATATTTGAAATTCCATATAACAACAAAAATAACTCCATATTTGCACCTAACATAATGAAAGTGTTCTTTAGACAAATGAAGGCATTCTCATCCTCTTCCAAAATATGGGGATGCAAAAGTCCCAGTTGTCACTGGGACAACTAATAATAGAACTCTCTGAGTTATATTAATTATACCAAAAATCCAGTCTCAGCCACATGTAATTGTTCTTCTATCTAGACTATGTTGCAAAGTTTACAAAACTTGCATAAGATTATTTTAAAAAGGAAAATTAAAAAGATATATATGTCTATGTATACATGCACACCTGAAAGAAGATGAATATATAGCTGCTGCTGTCCTCATTTCTGTAAGGTCACATGGCCATAGTTGATATTTATAACTCCTTTCTTCTACCTTCTGTTTATGTATCCCTTGTCCACAGTCAGGCCTCAGCTAGTCATGATTCTCTACCTTGCAGGTGAACTAAACCCTCATTTCTGAAGATTCTAAATCTCCAGTTGTACTATTTTTTTTAGGTACTATAGTTTTCTATTTTCTTTCACTCTTGAACAAGAAAGTATTAAAAACTCCATAGAATTTTCTGAGTCCCAGATATATTTCCTGTTGTCCCTATAGTCTGGCAGGAACCCAATTTCCTATTGCAAATCAGTACCAATGTCCCCAAGTAGTCGTTAACCTCCTTCTTGACATATTAGCCAAAATGGCTAAGTGACAGTCTTAAGTTCAATAGTAGAACAATTGTTGCATCCTTCTTGGGAACCAATACCTCCAATCCAACAAAGTTCAAAGCTGTAGGGAAGGGAAGAAAAAAATTCTATGGGTGTTTTTCTTTGTTTGTTTGTTTGTTTTGAGATGGAGTCTCTCTTTGTCACCCAGGCTGGAGTGCAGTGGCACGATCTCGGCTCACTACAAGCTTCGCCTCCCGGGTTCATGCCATTCTCCTGCTTCAGCCTCCTGAGTAGCTGGGATTAGGGTGGGTTATTAATGTAATAGTGAGAGGAACAATTCCCACATATACACTTTGATTGTTGTACCCACATATTGGTCCATACACTCAGCCAATGAAAGAGGAAGCCTCATATATTGGTTGATGATTCAAAGTACACCCTTGTGTTGTAAATGGGGGAGTGAGTCTCCCTTACAGGGTCTTTAAGGATCATTTCAACATGGCTGTGGAAATTAAACTCAAAGAAAACTATGAAATTAAATGATTTATTATACTTATAGGTCCTAGAGACAGGAGGTATACCACCCCACACCACACAGGGGCCATATGGGAAGAGCTCCCAGGGAGCACATTCAACCAAGCAGGGGTGAGCCAAGAGAGGGGTTGGGGGGAGAATCCTTCAGCAAGAGCCTTTACTGGGGGTTAGGGTGGAGTACACAAGCAAAAGGTGTGGTGGGGTTATACAGTTGTGTTTGAATGTCACTAGGCCACAGTCCAGGGATGGCAAGATATGGAACTTGGGGCAGGGACCAGCTTTATCACACCAGTGTACCTGGGAAGGGGTCATAGCCTGTTTGTGGGGATAAAAATAAAAATGAAGTTTTGTTACAATACAATACTGCATCCTGTATAACAGAACCACAATCTTTTCAGCTTGTTACCTCCCAACTGGAATCATAACTGAATATCCAGTAAGCTATTTCAGCACTGTGTTAGGACAACTGATCTGGATGATAAGGTAAAGATCAATTTCATGGACATGAGCCCATTGTCAGACTTAGTTTTCTGTGACATTAGTTACTTAATCAGAAGAATAATAGGCAGATTACTTTGATAGTAACACAGACGCTGGAGAGAATATTATGACCATGACATTATGAACGCAAAGTCAAATCCATATCAAGGACACATGTGTCTTCAAGTGAAATCAAGTATCCCCCTGCCCATGATGGTAAAAGGTGAGCACTAGGTGGCTGGCTAATTCCCTCTGGGAATGGTGCCATGCCAAGGGCTCTGTGTTGACCTCTGCTCTTGACAGGGCAGCTTATCAACAGTAGCAGTAGCCTCCAAGAGGTAAAATTCGTGTTGCCAAGCCCATAAATGGCCTTCACCCCTGCACTGTGGTCACTTTGTACATATGTTCAGTTTGCAACACTGGAGTGTCTGAGTTTGAGGCTGATGTGCACCCACAGAATGTATCATTTTGTTCAGCTATTAAGAGTCTCCTCTGCAATTGGTGCCCTTTGATTAGAATTCAGATGGGGTGCAAATATCTTTATACTACGTGCCTATTCTGAAAAAAATCTAACCACAAACCTCTCCCCTAGATCTCCTTATCATCAATCATCCTGTTCTTTCCAAGTCGCTGACCATCCAATCAAAACCATTAGAAATAGTGAAGATCCATAATTCTGGCCAGCTCTCTACCCAGACAAAGTGAACAACCAAATGCAACCTCAAAGTTCTGACCATTTGGAGGATTTTCCTTTATCACTGTCCTTCAGGCCACTCCTGAACAAGCCTTTTATGTGGCAGATATTCAATTCCATTGGTGCCAGCAATTCTTACATAACCATCCATAAACCAGGCCTACTGTTTGTTTCTTCTTAGTCAAAACTTCCCAAAGAATTTTCCATGATGCCACAGGTATGCAAGAAGAAAAAAGACAATACAGCAGAAGTTAGTTTTGAAGGAGTCTGGGGTATCTATTCGTGCAACTTTCTTATGCCTTTCAGACCAGCCCAAGCTCAATTGCTTATATCCCATTTCCATTTGATAATCTATCGCATTGCTTGTGACTAAAATTATGGCTTGGTAAGAATATCTAGTTTATGACAGGAACCTTAGGCCACTTGATCATTTGATGCCTAATGACTGGACATTCAGCCTCTACTGAGGCCCAGTAGCAAACCTGGAGCTATTTCTCAAAAGAAGAATAGCTATCTATAGAAGGAAGTGTGGATTTGTTCAAAACTCTAAATATCTGCTCTGTAATTATTTTATTGGTGCTTGCCAAAGACTCCATAGAGCATCCCTATTTTCCACAGCATTTTCAAGTTTATCAAATCTGCTGATTGATTAAAGCCTAAGTGGAAAAGAAGCTTTCACTGCTACAGAGCCTTCTCTGGTTGTTTCTATTCAAAACTGACAGCCTACAAGTTACTCAGTAGGAGGTATCATAAACATTCAAATATGACATATGTTGCCTCTTCAAAAATACCAAAGGCAAAACCAACCTAGCATTGTGCCTCTTTGTTGGCTGGTGGTACAAGGTACAATTCATCCTTCACTCTTAAAGTGATATCTCAGAAATTCTCTGAACTTGTGGGTCCCTGAATTTTCAAAGGATTTATAACCTATTCTTTGTTTATGGGCTTTGCAATATGGATTTCACCCCTCAGGGGCTGCTGCTACTGTTGATAGGCTGCCCTGTCAAGAACAGAGGTCTACGCTCTGAGCCCTTGGCATGGCACCATTCCCAGAGGGAATTAGCCAGCCACCTAGTGCTCACCTTTTTCTATCATGGGCAGGGGGATTCTTGACTTCACTTGAAAACACATGTATTCTTGATATTGATTTGACATTCCAGTCCATAATGGGATTTATAACCCGTTCTTTGGTTCTCATAGCCCTTATTAAGGTATCTAAAGCCCTTGCTACTTCCAGCTCATTAGAGTGAATTAGCATAATATCATCCATGCAGTGGACAAATGTGATGTTTTTCAAAATGTCAAGGTGGGCCAGGCGTGGTGCCTCATGCACATAATCCCAGCACTTTGGGAGGCCAAGGTGGGCGGATACCCAAGGTCAGGAGTTTGAGACCAGCCTGGCCAACATGGTGAAACCCCATCTCTACTAAAAATACAAAATTAGCCAGGCATGGTGATGGGCGCCCATAATCCCAGCTACTCAGGAGGCTGAGGCAGAAGAATCGCTTGAACCTGGGAGGCAGAGGTTTCAGTGAGCCGAGACCATGCCATTGCACACCAGCCTGGGCAAAAAGAGTGAAATTCCATCTCAAAAAAAAAATTTTTTTTTAAGTCAAGGTGACCAAGATCCCTGTGGAAGATATTGTAAGAAAAAGCACAAAAATTGACATAGCCCTCAAGTAGGATCATGAAAGCGTATTCTTGGTCCTAACATACAAACCATCCACTTTTGTGGTTCTTGCAAATCAATATAGAAAAACAAACATTTTCCAGGTTGGTAACTGCATACAAGATGCCAGGGTCAAAGTTGATTTGCTTCATTAAGGCACCATTCTTGAGCAAAAGCTGAAATTGAAGTCAATACCTGAATAAATGTATGATATTCCACAGCCGTTCTCCAAGATCCATCCCACTTCTATAGAGCCCAAATAAACAAATTGATAGGGATGTGATGTTATCACCACACTTGCATCTTACAAATCTTTGGGAATGGCAATAGCCTCTGAAGTTTCTCCAGCAATGTGGTATTGCTTTTGGGTTACCATCCTGGCAGAGAGAGGAAGTTCCAGGGGCATACACTTGGTCCTTCCTCCCATAATATCTTTACCTCTTGAGTCAGAGAATCAATGTGATGATCCTTCCAACTCTCAAGTATGTCTATTCAGATTATACATCCAGTAACCTAGGAAACAACCACAGGGGCCTGCGGATCTACTGGGCCCATGGTGATTCAAATTTAGGCCAAAACCTCATTTATTACTTGATCTCCATAAATCTTACTTTGAAAAGTGAACCACAGTGGCTTTCTGTTCCCCTGAATTTAGCATCAATTCACAGCTGGTGTCTAGTAATCCTTCAAAATTATTGGTATTTTCTTTTTTCCAGTGTTCATTTACTCTTGTAAAATGCTAGAGATACCTTGAGGAAAGCTTGGAGGAAGACTTATAGTCTGAATATTTTTCTGACATAACATTATAGTGCAAAATATGTGTTTTTTTTGTAAAAAGCACTAATGGTAGAGCAAACAGACGGTGACACACACATGCCTGTCCATTCCTTCATTCAAAAAATATTTGATTGCAGGCCTACTGTGTACCAGGGTTGTTCAACTTGATGGATATACAGCAATATCTTTAAAGATCCTACATTTTAGAAAACAGAAAGAGAAATTAATTAAATATTTCAAATAATTTTAGATTATGATAAGTTCAACAAAAAATAAGTAAGATGATATGATGGAGATATTGAGGGGAGATTTTCAAGGTGCTGCTTCAGATAAAGTAGTTTTAAAAGGCTGAGAATGTAAAATTGAGGTTGAAAACTGAAGGAAGCAGTGGAGCCAGCCCTTAGACGAACTCGAAGAATAAATAAGTAACAGGCAGAAAGAATAGGTCGTGCAAAAAAAGACCCTGAGGTGAAAATGTGTGGTGTGGCTGCAGCGCTGTGTTGAGTTGATATGAGATGAGGCCAATGTGCAGGTCATTGCAAGTAAGGAATCTGCACTGTAAGATCAGCTGTAATATGACACGTACTTCATGCAATTAAAAAACTACGGCACCCATGCGGAAGCAGTCAAACACCTAAGTGACTTGATTTAACACTCAACTTTGTAAGAGGCACTTAAAAATAGTAAAAAACTGATTAAAACAGCACATTTTTGCACTTTTTTTTTTTTTTTTGAGACGGAGTCTCGCTCTCGCTCTGTCACCCAGGCTGCAGTGCAGTGGCGCGATCTTGGCTCACTACAAGCTCCACCTCCTTGGTTCACACCATTCTCCTGCCTCAGCCTCCCGAGTAGCTGGGACTACAGGCGTCCGCCACCATGCCCGGCTAATTTTTTGCATTTTTTTAGTAGAAACGGGCTTTCACCGTGTTAGCCAGGATGGTCTCGATCTCCTGACCTCGTGATCTGCCTGCCTCGGCCTCCCAAAGTGCTGGGATTACAAGCGTGAGCCACCATGCCCGGCCCACATTTTTAATGATTAAGTTCATAAATACTACAATACATATGACACCTTACCTTAAAAAATACCTGAAGTTTGTAGAAGTAGATGTCAAAAATGATGCAGCTGTGAGTTATTGTGATGTGGTTGCAGAAGGGTCACCTGAAATCCAATGCAAAGTTGTAATGCCTGCTATGTGGGGTGTGGCTTGTAACACAGTTAATTGAGGTCACTGGTGGATGTCTGAGGTGCCTGTGTGCATTCTGTGTGTCCCTGCGCTGAGCCACTCATCAGGTACAGTTTCTGCATTTACTTAGAATTTTTCACACATACGAGAACATGAAATTTTCATGCTCAAATTTTTCCTTAACGATCGCTTTTCAAAAGCAAGCATTATAGCAGAACTGACTGCATTTTATTCTAATTGCAGAAGGTACTATCTGAAAGTTTTAAATAACAAAGTAGCATGATATAATTTTTGTTTTAAAAGACCATTTGGATAGTTAACAATAATAATATGTACTTGAAAATTGCTAACAGATCTTAAATGTTCTCACCACAAAATAAGTGTATGAGGTGAAAGATGCTAAGTGACTTGATTTAATCATTTCACAATGTATACATATATCAAAACATTAAGCTGTGCACCATAACTGTCAGGCCTCTGAGCCCAAGCCAAGCCATTGCATCCCCTGTGACTTGCACGTATACATCCAGATGGCCTGAAGTAACTGAAGATCCACAAAAGAAGTAAAAGCCTTAACTGATGATATTCCACCATTGTGATGTTTCTGCCACACCCTAACTGATCAATGTACTTTGTAATCTCCCCCACCCTTAAGAAGGTACTTTGTTTTTTTTTTTTTTTTGAGACGGAGTCTCGCTCTGTCACCCAGGCTGGAGTGCAGTGGCGCAATCTCGGCTCACTGCAAGCTCCGCCTCTGGGGTTCATGCCATTCTCCTGCCTCAGCCTCTCCGAGTAGCTGGGACTACAGGCGCCCGCCACCATGCCCAGCTAATTTTTTTGTATTTTTAGTAGAGACGGGGTTTCACCGTGGTCTCGATCTCCTGACCTCGTGATCCGCCCGCCTCGGCCTCCCAAAGTGCTGGGATTACAAGCGTGAGCCACCGCGCCCGGCCTAAGAAGGTACTTTGTAATCTCCCCCACCCTTAAGAAGGTTCTTTGTAATTCTCCCTACCCCTGAGAATGTACTTTGGGAGATACACCCCCTGCCCCCAAAACATTGCTCCAACTCCACCGCCTATCCCAAAACCTATAAGAACTAATGATAATCCACCACCCTTTGCTGACTCTCTTTTCGGACTCAGCCCGCCTGCACCCAGGTGAAATAAACAGCCATGTTGCTCATACAAAGCCTGTTTGGTGGTCTCTTCACACAGACGCACATGAAATTTGGTGCCGTGACTCAGATCAGGGGACCTCCCTTGGGAGATCAATCCCCTGTCCTCCTGTTCTTTGCTCCATGAAAAAGATCCACCTACGACCTCAGGTCCTCAGACCCACCAGCCCAAGGAACATCTCACCAATTTTAAATCGAGTAAGCAGCCTCTTCTTACTCTCTTCTCCAACCTCTCTCACTATCCCTCGACCACTTTCTCCTTTCCATTCTTCAATCTCTCCCTTCTCTTAATTTCCATTCCTTTCATTTTCAGGTAGAGACAAAGGAGACATATTTTATCCGTGAACCCAAAACTCCGGCACCATTCACGGACTGGGAAGGCAGCCTTCCCTTGGTGTTTAGTCATTGCAGGGATGCCTGTCTGATTATTCACCCACGTTTCAGAGGTGTCAGACCACGCAGGGACGCCTGCCTTGGTCCTTCACCCTTAGCGGCAAGTCCCGCTTTCCTAGGGCAGGGGCAAGTACCCCTCAACCCATTCTCCTTCACCCTTAGTGGCAAGTCCCGCTTTCCTGGGGCAGGGGCAAGTACCCCTCAACCCCTTCTCCTTCACCCTTAGCGGCAAGTCCCACTTTCCTGGGGCAGGGTCAAGTATCCCTCAACCCCTTCTCCTTCACCCTTGGTGGAAGTCCCACTTTTCTAGGGGGCAAGAACCTCCAATCGCTTATTTCCATGCCCCAACCTCTTATATCTCTGCACCCCAATCCCTTATTTCCGTGCCCCAACCCCTTCTCTGCTTTTCTGTAGGGCAAGAACTCCTCACCCCTACTCCATGTCTCTACTCTTTTCTCTGGGCTTGCCTCCTTCACTATGGGCAAGCTTCCACCTCCCATTCCTCCTTCTTCTCCCTTAGTCTGTGTTCTTAAGAACTTAAAACCTCTTCAACTCTCACCTGACCTAAAATCTAAGTGTCTTATTTTCTTCTGCAATGCTGCTTGACCCCAATACAAACTCGTAGTTCCAAATAGCCGGAAAATGGCACTTTGAATTTTTCCATCCTGCAAGATCTAAATAATTCTTGTCGTAAAATAGGCAAACGGTCTGAGGTGCCTGACGTCCAGGCATTCTTTTACACATCAGTCCCATTTTAGTCTCTGACCAATGCAACCCATCCCAAATCTTCCTTCTTTCCCTCCTGCCTGTCCCCTCAGTCCCAACCCTAAGCATCGCTGAGTCTTTCTAATCTTCCTTTTCTACAGATCCATCTGACCTCTCCCCTCCTTACCAGGCCAAGCTAGGTCCCAATTCTTCCTCAGCCTCTGCTCCTCCACCCTATAATCCTTTTATCACCTCCCCTCCTCACACCTGGTCCGGCTTACAGTTTTGTTCCGTGACTAACCCTCCCCCACCTGCCCAGCAATTTACTCTTAAAAAGGTAGCTGGAGCTAAAGGCATAGTCAAGGTTAATGCTCCTTTTTCTTTATCCCAAATCAGATAGCATTTAGGCTCTTTTTCATCAAATATAAAAATCCAGCCCAGTTCATGACTTGTTTGGCAGCAACCCTGAGACACTTTACAGCCATAGACCCTATAAGGTCAAAAGGCCGTCTTATTCTCAATATACATTTTATTACCCAATCTGCTCCCGACATCAAATAAAACTCCAAAAATTAGAATCTGGCCCTCAAACCCCACAACAAGACTTAATTAACCTCACCTTCAAGGTGTACAATAATAGAAAAAAGTTTCAATTCCTTGCCTCCACTGTGAGACAAATCCCAGCCACATCTCCAGCACACAAGAACTTCCAAACACCTGAACCGCAGTAGCCAGGTGTTCTGCCAGAACCTCCTCCCCAAGGAGCTTGCTACACGTGCCGGAAATCTGGCCACTGGGCCAAGGAATGCCCGCAGCCCAGGGTTCCTCCTAAGCTGTGTCCCATCTGTGCAGGACCCCACTGGAAATTGGACTGTTCAATTCACCCGGCAGCCACTCCCAGAGCCCCTGGAACTCTGGCCCAAGGCTCTCTGACTGACTCCTTCCCAGATCTTCTCAGCTTAGCGGCTGAAGACTGACACTGCCTGATTGCATCGGAAGCCCCCTAAACCATCACGGACGCCGAGCTTTGGGTAACCCTCACAATGGAAAGTAAGCCCGTCCCCTTCTTAATCAATATGGAGGCTACCCACTCCACATTATCTTCTTTTCAAGGGCCTGTTTCCCTTGCCTCCATAAGTGTTGTGGATATTGACAGCCAGGCTTCTAAACCTTTTAAATCTCCCCAACTCTGGTGCGAACTTAGACAATACTCTTTTAAGTACTCCATTTTAGTTATCCCCACCTGTCCAGTTCCCTTATTAGGCTGAGACACTTTAACTAAATTATCTGCTTCCCTGACTATTCCTGGACTACAGCCACATCTCATTGCCACCCTTCTCCCTAACCCCAAGCCTCCTTCACATCTTCCTCTCATATTCCCCCACCTTAACCCACAAGTATAAAATACCTCTACTCCCTCCTTGGCGACCGATCATGCACCCCTTACCATCTCATTAAAACCTAATCACCCTTACCCCACTCAATGCCAATATCCCATCCCACAGCATGCTTTGAAAGGATTAAAGCCTGTTATCACTCACCTGCTACAGCATGACCTTTTAAAGCCTATAAACTCTCCTTACAATTCCCCCATTTTACCTGTCCTAAAACCAGACAAGCCTTACAAGTTAGCTCAGGATCTATGCCTTATCAACCAAATTGTTTTACCTATCCACCCCATGGTGCCAAACCCATATACTCTCCTATCCTCAATACCTCCCTGTACTACCCACTATTCTGTTCTGGATCTCAAACATGCTTTTTTTACTATTCCTTTGCACCCTTCATCCCAGCCTCTCTTTGCTTTCACTTAGACTGACCCTGACACCCATTAGGCTCAGCAAATTACCTGGGCTGTACTGCTGCAAGGCTTCACAGACAGGCCCCATTACTTCAGTCAAGCCCAAATTTCATCCTCATCTGTTACCTATCTTGGCATAATTCTCATAAAAGCACATGTGCTCTCCCTGCTGATTGGGTCTGATTAATCTCCCAAATCTCAATCCCTTACAAAACAACAACTCCTTTCCTTCCTAGGCATGGTTAGTGTGGTCAGAATTCTTACACAAGAGCCAGGAGTGCACCCTGTAGCCTTTCTGTCCAAATAACTTGACCTTGCTGTTTTAGCCTAGCCCTCATGTCTGCGTGCAGCGGCTGCCGCTGCTTTAATACTTTAATAGGCCCTAAAAATCACAAACTATGCTCAACTCACTCTCTACATTTCTCATAACTTCCAAAATCTATTTTTTTCCTCATACCTAACGCATATACTTTCTGCTCCCTGGCTCCTTCAGCTGTACTCACTCTTTGTTAAGTCCCACAATTACCATTGTTCCTGGCCCGGACTTCAATCTGGCCTCCCACATTATTCCTGATACCACACCTGACCCCCATGACTGTATCTCTCTGATCCACCTGACATTCACCCCATTTCCCCATATTTCCTTCTTTCCTGTTCCTCACCCTGATCACGCTTGATTTGTTAATGGCAGTTCCACCAGGTCTAATCGCCACACACCAGCAAAGGCAGGCTATGCTATAGTACAAGCCACTAGCCCGCCTCTTAGAACCTGTCATTTCCTTTCCATCGTGGAAATCTATCCTCAAGGAAATAACTTCTCAGTGTTTCATCTGCTATTCTACTACTCCTCAGGGATTATTCAGGCCCCCTCCCTTCCCTACACATCAAGCTTGAAGATTTGCCACCACCCAGGACTGGCAAATTAGCTTTACTCAACATGCCCCGAGTCAGATAGCTAAAACCTCTTAGTCTAAGTAGACACTTTCACTAAATAGGTACAGGCCTTTCCTACAGGGTCTGAGAAGGCCACCGCAGGCATTTCTTCCCTTCTGTCAGACATAATTCCTCAGTTTAGCCTTCCCACCTGTATACAGTCTGATAACAGAACAGCGTTTATTAGTCAAATCAGCCAAGCAGTTTTTCAGGCTCTTAGTATTCAGTGAAACCTTTATATCCCTTACAGTCCTCCGTCTTCAGGAAAAGTAGAACTGACTAAAAGTCTTTTAAAAACACACCTCACCAGGCCGGGCGTGGTGGCTCACACTTGTAATCCCAGCACTTTGGGAGGCCGAGGCAGGCGGATCCCGAGGTCAGGAGATCGAGACCACGGTGAAACCCCGTCTCTACTAAAAATACAAAAAATTAGCCGGGCGTGGTGGCGGGCGCCTGTAGTCCCAGCTACTCGGAGAGGCTGAGGCAGGAGAATGGCGTGAACCCGGGAGGCAGCGCTTGCAGTGAGCTGAGATCGCGCCACTGCACTCCAGCCTGGGTGACAGAGGGAGACTCCGTCTCAAAAAAAAAAAAAAAAAAAAAAAAAAACACCTCACCAAGCTCAGCCACCAACTTAGAAAGGACTGGACAATACTTTTACCACTTTCACGTCTCAGAATTCAGGCCTGTCCTCAGAATGCTACAAGGTACAGCCCATTTGAGCTCCTTTTTATTAGGCCCCAGTCTCATTCCAGACACCGGACCAACTTAGAATGTGCCCCCAAAAAACTTGTCATCCCTACTATTTTCTGTCTAGTCATACTCCTGTTCACCATTCTCAACTATTCATACATGCCCTGCTCTCGTTTACACTGCCGGCTTACACTGTTTCTCCAAGCCATCACAGCTGATATCTCCTCGTGCTATCCCCAAACTGCCACTCTTAGCTCTTGAAGTAAATAAATAACCTTTGCTGGCAGGACTATGCTGAATCTCCTTAGGCACTCTCTAATCAGATGTCCTAGGTCCTCCCAATTCTTAGACCTTTTATAACTGTTTTTCTCCTTCTCTTATTCCATTTAATTTTTCAATTCATACAAAACCGCATCCAGGCCATCACCAATAATTCTACACGACAAATATTTCTTCTAACAACCCCACAGTATCACCCCTTACCACAAAATCTTCCTTTGGCTTAATCTCTCCCACTCTAAGTTCCCACGCCGCCCCTAATCCCACTTGAAGCAGCCCTGAGAAACATCGCCCATTCTCTCTCCATACCACCACCCCCAAAATTTTCACCGCCCCAACACTTCAACACTATTTTGTTTTATTTTTCTTATTAATATAAGAAGGCAGGAATGTCAGGCCTCTGAGCCCAAGCCAAGCCATTGCATCCCCTGTGACCTGCACATATATATCCAGATGGCCTGAAGTAACTGAAGATCCACAAAAGAAGTAAAAGCCTTAACTGATGACATTCCACCATTGTGATTTGTTTCTGCCCCACCCTAACTGATCAATGTACTTTGTAATCTCCCCCACCCTTAAGAAGGTACTTTGTAATCTCCCCCACCCTTAAGAAGGTTCTTTGTAATTCTCCCTACCCCTGAGAATGTACTTGGCGAGATCCACCCCCTGCCCCCAAAACATTGCTCCAACTCCACCGCCTATCCCAAAACCTATAAGAACTAATGATAATCCACCACCTTTTGCTGACTCTCTTTTCGGACTCAGCCCGCCTGCACCCAGGTGAAATAAACAGCCATGTTGCTCACACAAAGCCTGTTTGGTGGTCTCTTCACACGGACGCGCATGCAAATAACTATATACGATCTTTGTTTGTCAGTTCTACCTTAATAAAGCTGAGGGCAGGGGAAAGACTCCAAACCATTACAAGAAAACACTCAGAAAAAGAATGTGATACACAATAAGAAGAGAAAGAGAATCCCCATTTTCCTGTGGCAACTCTGTAATTGTGCACAGAAAAGGGAGCGAGAACAAAGAAGTGGCCTAGTTGGAGAGTCACTGGCATATAAACCACATCCATAAAGAATAAACCTGACACTTCACTTACAGAGTCTACATACAAAAGTCACCAAAGGAAAATTTGTTGCATGAGTAAATGATCAGATTAATAAAGAAGAACCATTCCTAAGTTCTAAGTGGGAAATTATCACTTTGGTGTGTACAGAATGAGTACAGATGGATATGAATGCCATTTAACTGAGCTGGAAAACAATGAGAAAGTGCAGGTTTAGAGGGAAGCAGCCTAGTGGAAATGACAAGTTGGCAATTGGATCTGTGCTTTCAACCTCAGTGGAGAGGTAGAGCTAGAGGCATAACCAGCATCTGGATGGTGTTTAACACAAAACTGGCTGCATGAGACAACCTAGGAAAGGCAGAGGCCCAGGACCTTTCTCTTCACAAGCATGCATTTGAGATTCTATGCAGTTATTTTCTTGTTCTGATTGGGTGTCTGAGGTTTGTATAGATGGTCACCATGACAAAGAAAGGAGAGCGGAAGGAAAAATGGAAGGAAGGAACTATAAAATTCCAGGTCTGTCATCTAAAATATACTTAGGAAAGAAAGCTACTATGCTAAATTACTAGGTAAAGGTTAATGAATTCACTAACCCTTTCCTTCTATACACAGTTTTTTAACCCATTATTCAATCTGGGATATTCTGTGGCTTTTTGGTAGAAAGAGAAGTAGATACTGTTGAAGACTAAACAGATACTTAGCTTTTAGTGAATACACTTGAATCATCTTGAGTCTTGAAACTTCCTTGGCCATTTATCTGCTTTTAAAGTAATAGCTTTATGTACCAAAACTTTCTAGCCACTCTTTCCCGAAAATAAGCACTTAAAAAAATATAAAATATCAATCTTATAAATGGTTTCAGAATTATTTTGCACATTATCACTAATGCTGTTATATTCAAACAGCCACTGTTTTTGACAACCATTGCTATCACCAGCCAAATAAGCTTCTTAACCAATTCACACACTTGAGCAAATCTGCCCTAACTATGGTACTTTTTAATTTTTTTACTCTATATATTTGTAATAACTGTTTCAAATTTTATAATAGTTCTAGAGTTACAGAACAATTGCAAAGACAGTAAAAGAGGTTCCATATATCCTGCACCCAAATGTCTTTTTACTAACATTTTACATTAGTTGGGTACATAGGATACAATTAATGAACCAATAGTGAAACATTGTTACTAACTAGTGCCAATTGTTTATTCAAATTTCCTTATTATTTTTTATTTAATTAAACTAAGGAATGCAGTTGTCACATCTCCCTAGGTCCCTCTTGGCTATAACAGTTTCTGAGACCTTCCTTGTCTTTGATGACCTTGACAAATTTGAAGAATCCTATCGACCTAAATTCCAGTCTAAAGTTTCCTTTACAAAGTTGTGTAAAGCCCCCTTATATGCTAGTTGTAGGAAATATAGTTATTAAAGAAGACTCTCAAACTATAACCTGTGAAAATTGGAGATTGTTTACTTGCATTGATTCGACTTTTAATTGGCAGCACCATATTCTGCTGGTGAGAGCAAGAGAAGGCGTGTGGATCCCTGTGTCCATGGACTGACCATAGGAGGCCTTGACATCCATCCATATTTTGACTGAAGTATTAAAAGCCATTGTAAATAGATCCAAAAGATTCATTTTTACTTTAATTACGGTGATTATGGGATTAATTGCAGTCACAGCTATGGCTGCTGTGGCAGGAGTTGCATTGCACTCTTCTGTTCAGTCAGTAAACTTTGTTAATGATTGGCAAAAAAAATTGTTAATGATTGAACAAAAAAGTCATACACTAAATTTTTAATAGTGGTTAGTTCTAATCAATATGATGTTGAGTGAGTTTTATTTTTTTATTTTGCTTTGCTTTCCTTTATTTTCTTTTTTTTTTTTTTTTTTTTTTTTTTTTTTTTTTTTTTTTGAGACGGAGTCTTGCTGTGTCACCCAGGCTGGAGTGCAGTGGCGCGATCTTGGCTCACTGCAAGCTCCGCCTCCCGGGTTCAGGCCATTCTCCTGCCTCAGCCTCCCGAGGAGCTGGGACTACAGGCGCCCGCCAACACGCCCGGCTAATTTTTTGTATTTTTAGTAGAGACAGGGTTTCACCGTGTTAGCCAGGATGGTCTCGATCTCCTGACCTCGTGATCCGCCCGCCTCGGCCTCCCAAAGTGCTGGGATTACAGGCTTGAGCCACCGCGCCCGGCCTCTGCTTTCCTTTATTTTCTTACTTTTCAAAGCATGCTACCCTTAAAATGTGGTTTTAAAGGGGAAGACGATGAAAAGTTATTGATATCATCATCTGTCATTATTCCATGAGAGTTTGGGAATGCCGGAACAGAGTAACCCAGGACAACAAGCTCTGCAGACTGCCCTGTTAGTGCAGGGGTACTCAACCACATACCACTAATGGCTCAGAGTATAAGACTTTACTAAAAATGCAGCTACATTGTTAACCACTTGACTGCAGGGACCATGTGTTAAACAATTTGTGCTTGCCGAGTGCGTTGCAAAAAGTAGGGGCACAGTATATTTGTCAAAAGAAATAATGATCATGGGTGGGAGGGAATATGATGAAGACAAGTGAGGTAAAGGGTACAAACAAACAGTTAAATATAAGGAATAAATTCAATATTTGATAGCAGAGTAGGATGACTATACTTAAAAAATGTATTGTGCTAGGGTAATGGAAGCTTTAAATACCCTGACTTGAACACTATGAATTACATTCATAAGAAAAATTTCTCATGTACCCCATAATTTGCACAAATTTAAAAAAAGGATCATGGTAGAAAAAAAATAAATAATAAAGACCATAAGACACTTAGAAGTTATAGGGGATTGACAGTCACTTGGATCCAACTTTAACAAAAATCACTACATTTATAGTGTTTGACCTCGTAGCCTTCGATCATCCTTATTTAAATGGAGAGACATCCAGCCTCCTGCTGCTTGCCTGGTTCCTAGTTCCACATCAATCTGTCTTTGTCTCAAACATATCCAGAGTTTCCCCACCCCCACCAATTTTCTGGCTATCAGCGAGGGCTCAGCTCTCTATCCCTGATATATGGCTTTGGTCTACCCTACTCAGGGAGATGACATAAGCTTTTCCAAAAGATAGACCTCTTCCCAAGTTCTGGAACTTGACCTCAACAATGTATAGATAGAAATAATTACATAAACACCACAGATGCCCTGTTCTTCCTTCCTACCATAAATATTTTTAGAATCAGGTTATAATTAAATGTATATGTCACCCAGACATATACATTTGGTGCCCCCACAAAACAACATTTTGCAAATATTTATCCAACATGTTTTAGTGCTAGCAGGATTAGCGCCATCAAGAAATAATTGTTATAGCACTGCCATTTGTTTTCTTAATTTCTCCTTGAGGGAACTTCCTGTGTTAGCAGGAATAAGACTTGGAAGCCTTCTGAAAATAGTAACCATATAAGAAAAAGAAACGTGATGAATCTTCTTGGGATCCTTTCTAAGAGGTCAGACCTCATGTACTCCATGAAAGAGGTACAGTGGGTTTAAGGAAATAACATCCTGAAATAAAGTGTCAAGAAAGGAAAGAAGCAAAATAAGAGGATTACAGAAAAAGCAAATACTCGATAACACTTGTAATTCATGTTGAAAAAAGAAAAGATCTGAATTAACATTAGAAAACCCGAAGAACACAAGGGAGAGGACAAAACTGAAACATATATTAAAGCACAGAGAATAATGATAAAGAAATAAAAACCAATAAGGACAGAGAAGAGAGAATCAAACTAAGAATTCTATTTTTCTCTCAGGAAGAGACCAAAACAACTGACAAAATTCAAACTTATAAATAAAGAAGTATCTAAATTTTGAAGATTCTTCGGGGTCACAGATTAAACAGTTCACTTCATTCCTGGGAAAATAAATCCATAATTAGACACACCTGGGTAAATTTTTAACAACATAATAAAGAAAACAATCATAAACTTTCAGGCTAATGGGGTAGAGGGAGAAGGGAAAATTACAGACAAGCCTCACTTTTTTCTCTTATAATGTTAAATTTAAAAAAAAAAATCTACAGCTTTTGAACAAAAACGAATTTTATAACCAACCAAGTTGTTTTCCATGAAGAAAAACACTAAAAAGACACAAATATGCATGAACTCAGAAAACATTTCACAAATATCTGTGTTAAAAATACTCATTGAATATATACTGGCCAAAAATGAGACAAATCAAAGTAATAAACATTAATATTAGAAAATTATATATTAAAAGACTGGCGAGTCGTTGCTGAAATTAAACTCCAAATTCAGGAACTTAATCGGATAATATGTGATGAAACAGATTCTGCCTTCTGTGGATAAATTATGGTCCTGCTTTCCCTGAGTTTCTCTTTTATTCATTCATTAAACAATTATGAAGCACTTCCTTTGTGCCAGGCACTGTTGGCCCCTAAAGATACAGTGATAATACAGTAAATAAGATAGTTGTAACCTCTTCTTTAAGTCATTCTGCAGTCTAATTTTTTCAGTTCTGTCCTTTTTCTAGCAGAAATAATTATTGAGTCACATTCTTCACCCCCAATTTAGCAAGAATTTCTTCTCAAATATGAGGTCTGTTTAGAATAATAACAAGTGTTATTATAGCCCAGCATTTTAAAAACAATAATTAAATTATTTTATAGTTGGGACACTGTGCCAGAAGAATTATTATACAAAAGGTCTTTTGTTTCCCCCTCCACAAAAGCAGAATTGCGCAGAGCAAAATAATAGCCATTTTCATTGCCAAGAAACTTAAATAATGATTTTTTTCCACTTTAAAGATCACATTTAATGGCCAGGTGCGGTGGCTCAGGCCGGTAATCCCAGCACTTTGAGAGGCCGAGGTGGCCAGATCACCTGAGGTCAGGAGTTTGAGACCAGCCTGACCAACTTCGTGAAACCATCTGTACTAAAAATACAAAAATTAGCCAGGTGTAGTGGCAAATACCCATAATCCCAGCTACTTGGGAGGCTGAGGCAGGAGAACTGCTTGAACCCAGGAGGTGGAGTTTGCAGTGAGCTGAGATCACACCATTGCACTCTAGCCTGGAAAACAAGAGTGAAACTCTGTCTCAAAAAAAAAAAAAAATCACATTTAATGAACAGAATCCCTTGGGCTCTGTAAGTGGAAAAAATGCAGATATTATTTGTCACCATACCCATTTTCACGTTGCCTCACATTTAGGACTTGGGTTGTTTCTGTGTTGACTATACCTTAAAATAAGCCCTTATAGCAAGTAAACACATGAAAATGGTAATGGATGTTATAAAAGGACTTAACTGGACTTGGCTTCATTGCCCCTTCATTTTAGGGTCCTTTCTTCTTTCAAAAAAATGTTGGTGCTAAGGCCTTGGATATTTTAACTCAATATTCTTTCTCTCTCCCAAGCCTGCTTTGCTAGTACTTCAGACCTAAGTAAGTGAAATTGAAATACCAGAATAGTACATTATAGAGTGTTCCAATACTTAACATAAAATCAGTACTGCATAAAGGGAGGATTATTTTCAAAGTTTAATTCTATTTCACAAATCTCTTTTCCTCTTGGATTAATTAGACTGAACAAATATTTTTGTGTCAGAAGTTTAAGTAAATAAAGTATGTCTAATCTACTCAAAATGAAATATTCTTCTGCCATTAAAGATAATGTTTATACAGAACTTGCAACAATATGGAATCTCAGAAGATGGATTAGGTTGGTTGTGAGGGGAACTATAATAGTCATGGTTTGGTCAGAGAAGCAAATCCACTAGGAAATTTACATAAAATGCATTTACTGTGGGAATTTTTCCCTACCCAGTTGTAGGATCTAGTTAAACAATCTATGCGACTCTTTTGTCTCTGTATCTAGTGCCTTAAGTCCACAGGGTGGGCAGTTGGAAAAGAAAGATGGACACAAAGAGGAAAGAGCAAGGGCAAACAGGAGACTGCTGTCAGGCTCGGATAGTTCCCTACTTGCAAGCTGATAGATTCACCTTCAACTGTTTTATGAATGTTGGCAGAAGACCCAAGACACGTGGATCACAGATAAAGTACTCTGTTACTCACAATACAGCAAATGGCATGAACATCATGCTTGTCATAGTCCCCCTTGCTCCCCAAGTCCCACAGGGGCTTTACAGAAAATCTCAGATGGATACTGCACATGCAGCTTATCTGTATCACAGCTGAGAAACACTGAGTTTGGAGAACCCATTACTTCTGTAATAAGCAGAAGTAGCTTGTTCTTAGTCACAGTGGTAGATACGTCATCTTCAGCATTCTTGCTATAAACATAACACTGAGAAATGACCAAATAAAAGGAGGCTTAAATTCTTGGCACATTTAACAAGAACACAAAGGCATGCTCACAGCCCATGGTGGATTGCCTCTTCCAGTACCTCTGAGGCTGAGCTGAAAACCTTGAAAGATGGATTGGAACTTTCCCTTATTTCTCACCACTTTCAAGTCTCCAACTTTGATGATGGGTGTGTCCTGCAGGGAAGACCAGTGTTTTTTCATCATAAAGTGAAATACATGTCTGGTCCAGGAGTTGGGGAGGCTGAAGGAGAATAAGGCAGGAGCTGCAGTTGATGCAGGTTCAACTATGGTACAATACTGACCAAGTGAGCCTGGTGTGTTTACAGTTCCATTTAGGTTATAGTTCACAATGTACAGAGAAACCTTTAGGCCGAACTTAACATATGTAAGGAGGCAGCTTTAGGTTAAACTTGATTTAACACTGGGAACTGAAGGAGCAACCACACTATCCATGTTGTTTGGGAGGGCTCCAAGAACACCTCCCAGTTCGGTGATACTCTAGGAAGCCTCAAAGGTCCTGGTATAAAGTTACAGCGAAGAGCTATTACAGCAAAAGGGCCTAAAGCAAAATCAGCAGAGGAAAAGTCCTATGGGGCAAAGTCCAGAGGAGGCCACACACAAGCTTCCAAGAGCCCTCTTCCAGTGGATTCCTATGGGACACAATTATTATCCCAGCAATAAGTTAAAGGAAGATCGTTAGAGATTCACTTCTCAAGATTTTTACTGGGGGCCAGTTGTGTGGGCACTCTCTGCTTAACATATATCAAAATTCCGAACTCCCAGAAGGAAAGCAGGAGTTCCACATAATTCATATTGTTTGAACAATTTAGGCATAGTGAGTTTCTCTTATCAGTTCTGGTCAAGATGAAAACCCTCTCAAAACCTGAATTTCCAGATGCCATCCAACGGCCAATCTTTCAATCAGGCATTTCTAAGACTAGCAGTCCCAAACCTGCTGTGTGAACTCTTTTTTTACACACGTGTCTTCATATGACAACAATCATGACTCCATTGAAACTCTTGCTTTGTTCTCTTTATATGAGTGTAGAAATATGTTCTTCTGTTTGTTTTTTAAAAACTCATAAAAATAAAACACTTTTTCCCATTTCCATTTTCTATGGAAAGGATTTTCTTCTAAGCTCTCCTCTTAACCTCCCCCCTTCCCTTTATTCACACTGGCCCTAGAAAGGTGGAGTCAGTTGGGTTAACTGATTGCTAAATTTGGAAAGAATAACTGAGGGTGTTTGACTCAATTCACCCTTAGGATCGTCCTGGCTTCAGGGAACTCACATTCCTCTGATATTCCAAGAGTCTGACCCTTCAAAGAGAGGCCTACTGCACTAGTGTTGCTGGCACATTCAATGTTAGCAATATTCAATGTTCAATCAATATTCAATATTAGCAACCCATATGGCAGACCAAGAGCCCTTATCCCAACAGTAAAGAAAATTTTTGGACCTCCTCTGCCTTATTTTTTGTTTTAGTTTATTAACTTGATCAGAACCAAGTGGGGAGGGGTGTTTCTGTACATGGAGTCCCTTCAGAGGCTCCAACAAAGAACAGGAAGAACTATTTTGAAAATGGTAAAACATTACTTATTAGAGTGGTATTTTTTTCTTTCTCTATGTCCTCAATTTTCTAAAATATCCTATTACTTTCACAATTTTTAAAAATTATTTTTATAACCAACTGAAAATTTTATGCTCAAAACTTCTTGCTTTCTTTAAAGTCAGAAAGGAGCTATAGCTGATTCTTACATAATGAAGTCATGGGGAGAACTACCTTCATACATACACATGGTAAGTTGCAATTTATCTGAGGGCTTTACAGAATCAACAACTGTGGAAAAGTCACAAGAATCACAGTGACAATCTCTTAAATCATGATTGCATAAGATAAAGGATATATTTGTTCTAGATGGGTAACGCTGAATTATACAATGTTATGGATAAATGTATAATCTATACAGCAATGTCGAGTATATTTTAAAGAATAAGCATGCAAAATATAATGTTGTAGCTTCTCCAGCAGTTTGCACATTTGAAGTTGAAGCAGATTTTTCAATGTTTATGCACACCTTAGTTGGCTTTCAATTCCTTTGTACCTCTCTTCAGCAGAAAATCTGAAAGCAAAAACTTTTGTAATTGAGTCACCTTTCTGGTTCAATTTTACAACCAAAAACCTTTCTAACCCTTACCTAATGCTTTTTTATTCAGCTTAGTATTTATTAGAGTTCTCGATGTCAAGATTTGATAAAGTTCTCTCTTTCAAGATGCCAATTTTTCTGAGATTTGCAACAAATTGCTATTTATTCACATGACACCATGTTTCGTGAAAAGTGTATTATCATTAAACATTAGAATCCGACACTTCGTGGTGGGGTGCTCAGGCTATGAGAACAAGAGGGAATGGATGTCTCCACCCTCTCTCACTACAGGTAAAGAAATCTTAAGTGCAATGTTATACTAACTACCCAAATTTTCTCTCTCCAATATTTCTCTCTCTATCTCTGTGTCTTTCTCTCTCTTCTATTCTCTCCCCCCGCCCCAATTAAATTTGCATTGGCTGAAGTGTATGGTGCTATTTCCTTAATAGAGTTAGCAGTGGAAGGATAAAACTGCTTTCTTAGGCGGGGCGCAGTGGCTCATGCCTGTAATCCCTTCGGCACTTTGGGAGGCCAAAGCCAGCAGGTCACTTAAGGCCAGGAGTTTGAGACCAGCCTGGGCAACATGGTGAAACCCCATATCTACTAAAAATACCCAAATTATCCAGGTATGGTGGTGCTTCTTACTAGGACTTTCATCCATATGGTTGGTATCACAGCTATTTCATACTTTATTTTCTTATGCATTGACAGGATGAAACACAAGATGTGTATTAGTCAGAACTCATGGTTACTATTAGTTTCTTTTAAGATAGTTAAACTAGTTTACCTACCTTAAACAAGTTTCTTTCTTTGTGTCAAGGACACTTTCTTCGTGTCAAATACAGTGTCAAAGATGAAATTACCAGAATATGGGGATAATGAAGAGTCTAAACAAAAATAAGATTATTATTAAAACATGAAATGGATACCTTTCTCACCTTCCTCTTCAACAGATAATCAGGAATGTGAATATAGTAAACACCTCTTGGATGGCTCCCTATGGAGGTGGGTATCCAACAGCCATGACTGTTCTTAGTAACTTTACTGCACAGCTATAGCTTATTGATGCAGGAATGGTCAGCTAACACAAGCTGGACCACTCAAATACTGTCATTTCCAATATTTGAAATTTTGAACTGAAAGACAGAGACAGGGAATTGTTGGAATGGAGTCATAGTAATGGCAACACATAAGGGATGAAAAATTCATGCATTCCTGCTGCTAACTTCCCAAAATATACTCTGCTGTTTTCCATCATACTCAAGATTTAGTTGTTATTTCCCCTAATTCTTTGAGATGAATCAGTGTTGGTTGTTCATCCAACAGTCATTTTCTTCCCTTCCTCTTCCTTGATAACAGAAGCCCTAATTGGTCATTTGTCTAGGAGTCACTGGGCCCCTTCCCAGACCCAAGGCAGTGAAGTCAAAGCCAGGTATGGAGAGTCTCATTCTCCTTACCACTGATTGGTTTATGCACAGGCATGCTACGGAGATTGGGATAAAGTCAACTTTTTATCACCCAAGCTTTTTATCATCCCCTTCCCCCCTTATCTGGATATCATCATATCTGCACATGATTCCTGGAACACCTAGAGGCATCATAAAGCCACAAGGAGAGACTCCCCAACAGGCTGTGGTTAGAGAGAACAGCTAGACAAAAGGTACCTGAGTCTCTGATTGAGCTACTGAATTAGCCAACTCTGGGACCTCTGGACTTCTTGTTACTTGAGATAATGAAGGTCCATATTATTTAAGCCAGATGTAATTGTGTTTTTGTTTACTTTGGGGTTAAATAAAACCAAGTTATATATCCAGTATACTCACAATCAATTTCTTTTTTATACAAAGTACCTGAGTTTATTTCTGCTACTTGCTACCAAAGACTATAAATCAATAGATTGTGGAACTGTGTGTTCCAAGTTTTACCAGGCTGCGTGAACAAATGAGGTCATCTTTACGTTAATACTCCAAACACTGATGCTCTGACCCCACACCTGCTTGACTAGCAGAAAATTCCATGTTTTATTTATATGTTTCTCCTTAAAGGTTTTCAAAAATCTCATGGAAATTCTTAGACTTGCTAAAGATTTACTAGTTACTTGTTTGTTTTTCATTATAATTTTATCAAATAAGCATGTGTCACTAAAAATATTATTTTAATTTTTTCTGTTCTTTAAAGTTTATATAAATTAAATCATAATATATGTATTTTATATCTTGATTCTTTTTTCACTCCACAATGTGTATGCAAGATTTATTCACATTATTTGGTGGAGCTAGAGTTCATTTCATTGCTGAATATTCCATTAAGTGATATGTAATAATTTAATTTATCCATTCTACTCTAGATATAGATATGGGTTATAGCCAATATTTTTCTTGAATATTTTCTGTCCATGGTAGAATTATACCATCTTTAAAACTGTATATTCTATTTTCATCACTTAACATTTTAGCATAAGCGTTTTTGTGTTGTTAAATTCTATTCCTAAAGATTATATCTAACAGCTGTATAACATTTCATTATGTGTACATACTATAATTTATTTAACCATTTCCCTAGGGTTTTCATTTAGATTGTTTTCAATTATTTGTTACTATGAATAATGTTATGGTGAATATCTTTTACATAGATTTATATCTGTATTTCAAAGCATTTCCTTAGGTCATTTCCAAAAACTAGAATTACCATGTCAAGCAGTATAAATGTTTTAAATCAAATTTCCCTGCAGAAGGGTTGGACTCATTTATTCTTTCATGAGGAAGAAATGAGAGTGCCTATTTCACCTCATCCTGATGAGCACTAAATATGCTTGCATGTTGTTCCCTCTCTCTCCTCCCCACCATGTCCCTCTCTCTCATCTCCTTCAAGGGTTTTGATACAAACCTTGATCACTACTTGGTCATGTACCAAAAAAGGACTTTTTATGTATAAGAAATTCTAGATGAATTAGACCTTCAAAAAGAAAAAGCATTCAACAATAATAAATAAAAATATCCCTGGATTTTTAAAGAGAAAAATAGAAGAGGAAGGAGAATAAAACTGTGGCCAAAACTAACTAGACGCTCACCAAACACACATTCTCTTCTAAGCACACAACGAAATTACATTAACTAGTCTCCCTGACATTTGTGTCTATAACAGAGTTCTAGCTAATAGAATATGGGGAGAAGTGGTGCATGCCAACAAAACTTCCCATACATCACCCTACTTTCTCCATCTATAGGCTAAATGGAGAAAATTCTAAGGACGTAGAGGACAGAGCCATAAAAAGAAAGGATGCTTAGTCCCTAAATGATTACATGAAATTCCCTAAATGATCACATAAAATTCCTCCCATCCAGAAATACTCACACTGAAATGAGTGAGGAATAGATTTTATAAGGTTAAGTGTCTGAGAATTCTGGATTTAGATATTAACAGCAGCTGGAATTGTTTATCTTAACTATTACAAAATATTTATTGAATAATTACTATAGGTGCTTTGTTAGATGTGTTACTTATGTTTCCTTGTTTAATCATTATAGTAATTTTATGCAGAAGTTCTTATTAGTACCATCTTGAAAATAAGTGATTTGCCCAATTAAAGACAAGTGATTTGCCCAAGAGGGAAGAGTCAGAATTTAAATCTGAGTTCCTCTGATGGCAAAGGCCATGCTCATCACACTATCTCATGCTTGCTGTAAGTGTTTTATATACAGAGGCTGTATATACATAGGGACTATGGTGCATTCATTCAGCAACCAATCATTGAATGCACACAGGCTCTTTTTTTTTTTACATATATAATGTAAAAAATGGCCTACATCTTCTCATCTCTAAATTATATCTCTTATAAATATAGAAATTGAAACTTAGTCATTTATATTTAGCTAATATCATAATAAATTGTTTTATATTTTAAATATGAAGGCCATGTATTTACATGTTTTGAGTGGAGGAAAGTGAGGTGGGGCCATAGAAGGGCAGTAGAGAAATTCCTTCTCGATGATTTTGGGCCTGCATCCCATTTCCAAGTCCCATGAGGTGCCCTGGAATGTGGCAAGGCCTTTGAAGCAGTGGCTGATGGAAAGCAATAGAAGATGGGGAATGTTGTAGAGCTGCCTCTTAAGTGAACCATGCAGCAAGTCATTACAGTGGACTGTTCAAATCACTATGGCATGTTTTAGGCTGCCTGTGCCTCAATAATAACCTACACAAATTTAGCAATCCAGTTCCTAAAGAGAAAATAATCTGTGAATATACACCTTAAAGCTCCAAATTTACAGAGCAATGTCTATCATCAAAATTAATTTTAGATATCTTCCTTTTATGTCCAGCTTCAGCTAATTATCTGCTAAACTGTATACTACAGATGCTTCAAATTTGCCCCACAACACTAAGATGAAGACATTTCATGCTATTATCTCTTTTTAAAAATCACATCATGTCAGAATCTAAATTCCTCATCTTTCATATTAATAAAAGATTTCCGGCCGGGTGCGGTGGCTCAAGCCTGTAATCCTAGCACTTTGGGAGGCCGAGGTGGGCGGATCACGACGTCAGGAGTTCGAGACCATCCTGGCCAACATAGTGAAACCCTGTCTCTACTAAAAATAACAAAAAAAATTAGCAGGGCGTGGTGGCGGGCGCCTGTAGTCCCAGCTACTCGGGAGGCTGAGGCAGGAGAACGGCATGAACCCGGGAGGTGGAGCTTGCAGTGAGCCGAGATGGTGCCACTACACTCCAGCCTGGGGGACAGAGCCAGACTCTGTCTCCAAAAAAAAAAAAAAAGATTTCCCCAAACTTTATCACTCCCCTTTCCTCAATATCACAAAATAAATGGGTGGAGCTTACACAATCTCATTATGTATATATATATATATATATATATAAAGGGCTTCTAAGGTCATCAGTTCATCTTTGCTCTCCGAAAAGATACAAGTTTAGATGATTCACTTGAAGGGGCAGCTCCAGAACACTCCCATTCCTCAGCCCCCTACTGCCCAACATCAGCGACCGCATCAAAGACCTTGCCATCTTCCAGGGTACTTCATGGGAACTGGGACTGGAATACAAACCAATCCCACAGAAAGGGACCCTTTGTACTCTCCCTGACATCTCAGCCTTAGGGCTGTACCTCACTTCTCTACTCATAGCCTGCCTTCCTGCTCAGGGGTAATACTACATAATCTCCTCATCCTACTTCCAATCCTACCACCCAAAACTCATGAACCAGAGACGCTTCTCACAGCTCAAACCTAAGGGAACACAACACCAACCTTTTCTTTCTGGGCTTCATTGAGGAAATGAGATCTTAATTCCTTCCTGGTGAGGATTCAGCAGCAGCAACAACAAGAGAAAAAAACAAGAAAGCAATAATAATGATGCTTTCACATATATAAAAACAGAACCTAGCAATAGACATTGATAACATAAAACTAGTCATTTTACTTAACATTATATTTTAATAAAGAGCCACTGGAATCAGGATCTTCTCAGCATCATTCATTAACTACTCAGGAATAGTCTGCTTCATTCATCTCACAGGCAGTCCCACATTTATTATTCAGTAAATGTTTGTCACATGCTTTCTACATGCCAGCCATGGCACTGGAGGCTGGGGATATAAAAATGTCCATGCTTGAGCATTTCCTCTGTCCAGGTGTGCCTTCACAATTATTAACTCATGTTAGTTCTCAATGAAGTGCACCAATATTATCTTCATTTTATATCTGAGGAAAATGTCAGAGAAATCAAGTAACCTGCTCAGTCATAGAGCTGGTAATTGGTGGAGAAGGGATTCTAACTCAGTTGGTCTGGCTTGAGAGCCATACTCTTTATCAGTACCCTAGTGAGATGTATTAGGTATTTCTGTATAGCACCCATATTAGCATAATGATTGCCAGAACACCCCATCCACATCCCCCTACTGAACCCTGGAGTTTCCCATTCCAGCATCCCTTTCCCTAAGACCCACCTAACTCAGATGCATCCCGCCGTCCAGGATCCTCCAACCAAAACCCTGATCTGCACTTCCCCAGGGTAGGTATAGACCTTTAACACCCTAAACACTAAAAAGATTTTGGTGGGCATTACCACCCAATATGTACTGAAAACCACAATTTAATATTTTGAAATGATACAAGCTTAACTACACTGTAAGAAAAACCGTTTCATTCAGGCCAGCCATGGTGGCTCATGCCTGTGATCTTAGCACTTTGGGAGGTCATGACTAGGAGATCACTTGAGCCCAGGAATTCGAGGCCAGCCTGGGCAACCTCGTCTCTACAAAAAATACAAAAATTAGCTGAGCGTGATGGTACACACCTGTATTCCAAGCTACTCGGGAGGCTGAGGCAAGAGGATCACTTGAACCTGGGAGGTCAAGGCTGTGGTGAGCCACAGTTGGGCCCCGGCACTCCAGCCTGGGTGACAAAGTAAGACCCTGTCCCAAAAAAAAAAAAAAAAAAAAATTATTTTGTTCTAAATTTTTAGATATAAATTTATATGAAAGTTTATTGAAGCTGAATCAACATCTCTTCGTTTTCTCCCCCTTTTTTTCCCCTCTGTCTTCCTGACATAAGCTTACACTTAATGTAGGTAATCCAGTCCAGCCCAGTCCGGCAAGGTATTTAGGAGGCCCACAGGGGAGGCTGCTCCATTAGATTGAAATTACTTTAAGCTCTTAAGCAGAGACTACGTCTCTCCACAAAAAGAGATGATCCTCAGTAGCAGTGATTATCTGTAATTTCCTGAAGTTCTTGTGAACTCTAAAATTCTACGTGGCTCTAGCTGTTACAATCATTGTTTGCTTAGGTTTTTTCTTTTAAAGAAGGAGAAATGAAGACACCATGGCCTCAGTCTTCTGTGGAGTTTCTGGTTTATGTCTGCAAAACATTGTGCTCTGCTTGATGATAAATGTACCCATTATCTTAGTTAGAAAGAAAAAAAATACATTTTTTAAAGTTACATGAATCGATTGCTTTACCTCATCAACAAAATTCCTTCTATTACATCTCTCTCCAGTACATATGCTTGAACTTTATGTTAATTAAAATTAGAAATAATTAAATAAATTACCAAAAAGTATCAGTGTCAACTGCACAAAGGACGCTTTAGGCAGAGAGGAGCATAAGGCTCAGAAATGCTCTTCAAGGACTTATATTCTCTTGGAGGAAAGAGCTGAATAGGATAGTTAAAAGCACATAGTAATAAATTTCCATCAACTGCAGAATATAGATAAGATATACCACTGAAATACAGAAAAATGAGAGATCTCTTGGCTGAAGTGATTAGGCAAGTTTTAAATATGATATTCGGGTTTGGACGGGACATTAAAACTGAATGGATTTTCATAGGGAAAAAGATGGGAAGATATTCAGGTAACGTACTAATGAGAGCAAAGTAGAAAAGCAGAAACTGTGGTTAAGAGTATGAATAGCAACTTAACTAGAGTGGATGATCTATGTCAGGAGAGAAGTGAGAGCTAGGACTAGAAAGATGGTTAGGGACATTCTTTACAGAATGAGGAATTGGGACTTTGGACAGTTGACCATGGGAGCTACCAAAGGTGTTTGGGTTAGTGAAGATATGACGAAAGTGGTGTCTGAAAAGTAAACTGACAAACATGATAGCAGTATTGTCAAGATTTGTTTTCACGGCCGGGCGCGGTGGCTCATGCCTGTAATCCCAGCACTTTGGGAGGCTGAGGAGGGTGGATCACAAGGTCAGGAGTTCAAGACCAGCCTGACCAACATGGCGAAACCCCACCTCTACTAAAAATACAAAAATTAGCCAGGGTGGTGGCAAGCACCTCTAATCCCAGCTACTTGGGAGGCTGAGGCAGGAGAATCGCTTGAGGCAGAGGTTTCAGTGAGCCGAGACTGTGCCACTGCACTCCAGCCTGGGTGGCAGAATGAGACTCTGTCTCAAAAAAAAAGATTTGTTTTTATTATTGTCCCCCGACCCCAGAACCTTCATAGACATTTTTCCCCTAATTGCCATCCCCTGTAAAATATTAATAGCACAGATAAACTGTATGTCTGTTTATGGACTGTGTGTATATATCTGTGCTTTTTATATATAAACATGAAAAGAGTACGATTTTTTCAGCTCCCAATAACGAGTTTTCACCCTCTTATGAGTGACATTGCCCCCACTGAGAATGTGTAGATTGCAGGATGTGTAAAATTGGAGGATGTCTTAGTCCATTTGGGTTGCTATAACAGAATACCATAGACTAAGTAGGTTATAAACAACAGAAATTTATTTCTTACAGTGCTAGAGACTGGGATGTCCAAGATCAAAGTGCCAGCAAACACGGTTGCTAGTGTGGGCCTCTTCCCTTGTTCATAAACGGTACTTTCCAACCATGTCTTCAGATAGTGGAAGGGACAAACAAGCTCCCTGGGGCCTATGAATGAGGGCACTAATCTCATGCATGAGGCTCCACCTCCCACAAGGTCCCACTTCCTAATATCACCACTTGGGGGGTTAGGATTTTAACATAAATTTGGAGAGACACAAACATTCAGACCACAGCAGAGGATTGTATATCAACAGATGGGAATAGGAAATATTTTTGTATTCCACGTAGAAGCCCAAACCAGCACAGGGGATAAAGAAGACAGGGCCTAATGAAAGAAAATACGTATTCTCAGCAAACTATCGCAAGGACAAAAAACCAAACACCGCATGTTCTCACTCATAGGTGGGAATTGAACAATGAGAACTCATGGACACAGGAAGGGGAACATCACGCTCCGGGGACTGTTGTGGGGTGGGGGGAGGGGGGAGGGATAGCATTAGGAGATATACCTAATGCTAAATGATGAGTTAATGGGTGCAGCACACCAACGTGGCACATGTTTACATATGTAACAAACCTGCACATTGTGCACATGTACCCTAAAACCTAAAGTATAATAATAATAAAATTTTTTAAAAAAAGAAAATACGTTAGATCACAGCACAGTTTGGAGGTGGACTGCGCTAACAGCAGGGCAGCCAACCAGGAAGAGGGACAAGGAAGTGCTCTAAAGAGGTAGCCACTTCAGGGTAAGTGCAGGCAGCAGTTTGCACCTGGGTTTCCAGGAGAAGACTATGAGGTCCCAACGAGGCAGACAGCACCCACTAACAGGGATCTGAGCTGGAGACTGGGGCCTGAGAGCCACAGTCATCTTGGAGCTGTGGCAGATTCACAAGATTGCCAAATGGCAAGAGGAGAGGTTGACAACAGACAAAGCTGCTAGAAACAGAAGCAAAGCAGAAATTAAGTCCTAGGAGCCCAAGACATAGGGGACAAGAGAAGCTCTGATTTGCAGACTAATCTGGGACCCAGAGATGGGCACTCAGACCTGGCCCACAACCCAGGAGGACGATTAGTGATATTTGGTGAAGGAGGTACAGAGGTACAGAGGTGGTTAACCATTACCTTCTTTATGACAGGCTGACTTGGCCTAGTAATAGAAGTAAGGCTGAGTCTTCAAGAAATGAGATATACTGGTCATACAAAGGAATCTAGGCAGTGTTGGCAGAATGGCAGAAGAGGCTGTAAACAGCAATGGCACTTAAGAAGTCATTTCAGAACATACAGTTCAAGACAGAAGTCTGAGCCATAGACTCAGTTAAATGAGAATAATGGGAGTAAGAAACTCACTTGTAAGAGAACGGAAGGAAAGTCATCAGCACAAGAGAGATGTCATCAAATTTTTGAGAAATGGAAAGCTGAAGAAGTGGTGACTGATGAAGCCCTAACCAGAAATACACAGAAAAGAGGCTGCAGATGAAGGGAAAGACTCTCTCCAAAAACAGACATACAGTTTATCTGTGCTCTTAAAATTTCATGAGGAGTGGCAATTAGGGAAAAAATGTCTATGAATGTTCTGGGGTGGGGGGCATTAATGAAAAAAAGTCTGAAAAATACTGCTTTAACATTTGCCAGTTTACTTACCAGATACCATTTTTGTCATGCCTCCGCTTGCTCAGAAACCTTCAGTAGCTCCCATGGTCAACCATCTACAGCCCCAGTTCCTCACTCTGTAGTTTAAAGCTCTTCCTATTTTGCCCCCAACCAAAGGGGGATGGTGAGTTCTTGCTCTATGAGTTCCCGTGAGAGCTGGTTGTTTGAAAAGCCTAGCAGCTCCTCTGCTCTCTCTTGCTTGCTCTTTCGTCATGTGACCTCTGCCCAAGCCAACTTTGCTCCCACTTCTGCCATGAGTGGAAGCAGTCTGAGGCCTTCCCCAAATACAGATGCCAACACCATGCTTCCGGTATAATCCACAGAATCTTGAGCTAAATAAACCTCTCTTCCTTATCAATTTACACAGCCTCAGGTATTCCTTTATGACCCAAACGGACTAAGACAGCCACCCTCACATGCTGACATTTAGAGGCCCCCAGGATGATGGCTGTGCAGCAAGCCTAGAGAGAAATCAATGCAATCAAAGGATGGAGGCTCCAGGAAAAAATTTTCAGGAAGAAAAATATGCATAAGATGCCATCAACATCCCATAATGCTTGGATATTACAAACACTTAAGAAACAATAAAGGCAGCTGTCATGAGGGTGGGAGGGACAAGTATACAAGAAGGGGAATGAAATCATAGGGCACAGCTGGGTTAGATATTAGCCAATTTATCTAAACGTTTTTCTTCCCAATTACAGAATCAATATACTGACAAAGCACACAAGACTTAATTGGGATCAGAGAATATAAACAGAATCAACCCTGACAATTTCAAAGCAAAATTACAGGTGACGTGTTGGAAGATGAAAAGGGAAGAGGAGAGATGAAGGACATTCTAGTGCTCTAACCTTTCAAAATGAGGAGATCCTTTCTATAGTTGTTGGAATGACAAATAAAAATGCAATATATTATTTAAAGTTACATAGGTAATGAAAAGAGGAACTAAGAACAGTCAGTAGAAGAGAAAATGAATGGTGAATGGGGTAAATGAGCTTAACCACCATCTATCATGGCAGGAATCCAATAGAAAAACCTGAAGAGAAGGAATGAAGAAATCATAGTTTATGCATATTATTTATAAGTATGGATAGAACTACCTAGAACAAATAAAAATGGAAAATGATAAAAATGTTAAAAGAGTTCCCCACCATGGGAAATGGAATGGGAGTGGGAAATTGAGAGAATAAGGACTTTTCTTTTTCCTAGGAAGACTTCCATACTATTTAACTTTTTAAACATTTGTATTTATTACTTTGATAAAAATAATAAATTTTTTCTTTAATAAAAATAAGTCATTTGTATAATCCAAATTCAGTAATTGGTTCCAAAAATAGGATAGCAGCAGAAATGGAAAGAAGGGGTAGATGGAAAAGATAGAATGAAGAAAGAAGTATGCAGGCTTGATAATTAACACAAAAGACAAAGAAAGAGATGATATAAAAATATTCCCAAAGATTCGAATCTGAAGCCTTTTATTCAGAAGGCTCTTAGAGCCACTACTAAAAGTAGAAAAATTGGGAGGGCATATTTGTCTGTGGGAAATATGATGAATGTACTTTGAGTCATTCTCATACGAGAAGATAACGGTAGCAATAAGTGAATTTACATTTTTAAAACATTTATTTATTTCAAATATCAAAACCTAGCTGGCAAATAGATTCTGCAGAAGGGAATCTTTTTTCTTATGTGTGCCTGTGGCTATATATCTCATTATTGCCAGGTAACAACAATGGAGGGAAATGTGCAACATTCGTAGAAAACATTTAAAAACTTTACGAAAGAGAGACATGTTCCATGCTCCACTGAAGGACTGGGAGCAGGAGAGAGGATGGGAATCAGACCAGGGAACACAAACCAGTGCTTTTTAAAACAAAACTGAATGTCCTGAAATGAAAACATAAAGTGATTCTAAACCACCAAGCAGCAAGTGACTAACCAAGAAGAAGATTAAAATCTAGATTCACTTTTTGTCTAAGTGTTGGGGTAAGGAAGATTTTATAAGAATATCCTGTGATAACACGGGAACAGAAAACCAAACACCGCATGTTCTCACTTATAAGTGGTAGCTGAACAATGAGAACACATGGACACAGGGAGGGGAACAACACTCACCGGGGCCTGTTGAGGGAGGACAGGGGATGAGGGGAGAGCATTAGGGAAAACAGCTAATGCATGCTGGGTTTAATACCTAGGTGATGGGTTGACAGGTGAAGCAAACCACCATGACACACATTTACCTATGTAACAAACCTGCATGTCCTGCACATGTATCCCAGAACTTTAAATAAAATAAAAGAATATCCTGTGATGCTGAAAAAAGAAAAAAAAAATCAGTATAAATAGAAGTGTAGTTTGAAGGTGATGGAAGTAAACCTATGTCAACAGCACCACCCTCTGGGCACAAAACAGACTGCCCAGACTTGGGATGTACACACACACACACACACACACACGCACGCACGCGCGCGCACACGCAAAAGGAAAAACATATGCACAGAAGTTTTTGATAACTAAAATTAGGTATAAGTTCTAAATCAAGTAATAAACTGTTTTGCTTCATTCATATCAGCTAAATTAACTGAAGGCATATTATTTGGGGGTTGTACTTCCGCCTAAGACACAGGAAGCTGGAAAGAGCATCACTTTTACCCTAACAAAAATAAAATGGTGTGTATGCTGCAAAATCATGATTCTTGAAATGATCTTTGCTAAGCAGAAAAAGCCTTCCTCACCCGCAAAGATGTTCATGTCTTAATTCCCAAAACTTGTGAATGTGGGATCTTATATGGCAAAAGGGATTTTGCAGATGTGATCTTGAGGTGGGGAAATTATTCTGGATTACCCAAGTGGGCTGAATTTAATCACAAGGGTCCTCGAAAGAGAAATAGGGAGGAAGGAGAGAGTCCATCAGAGGAGATGTGGTGATACAAAGCAAATGTCAGAGTTAAGCAATTGCTGGCTTTGAAGATAAAGCAGGGCCACCAGCTAAGGAATGTGCGCAGCCTCTGGAAGCTGAAATAGGCAGGAAAATAGATGGTCGTGAGAGCCCACAGAAGGGGACACGGCTCTGCCCATGCCTTTACTTTAGTCCAGTGTTACTAATTTTGGACTTCTGACTTCCAGAACTATAAGATAATCGTTTGTGATATTTTAAGCCACTGTGTTTGTGGTAGGTATATATATTTGATATATATATATATGTATAAATGCACACACACACACACATACACACACACATTGCTGTAGGAAGAAAAATGGTTCCATTATTGTGAGAAACAGTTTGGCAGTTTCTTATACAGTTACACATAGACTTACCATATAGCCCAGCAATCCCATCCTTATTTACCCAAGAGAAATAACATATATCCACACATAAATATTGCACATGAATCTTTATAGTGACTTTATTCATGATGACTCAGAACTAGAAACAAGCCTGATGTCTACCAACTGGTGTATGAATAAATGTACTGTGTTATATCCATACAACAGAATACTATTCAGAAAACAGAGGACAAGCTAATTGCTGATACACACTATAAGATGGTTGTATCTCAAATGCACTATGCTCTTTGAAAGAATTCATACTCGGCCGGGCGCAGTGGCTCATGCCTGTAATCCCATCACTTTGGGAGGCCAAGGCAGGTGGATCACCTGAGGTCAGGAGATTGAGACCAGCCTGGCCAACATGTTGAAACCCCATCTCTACTGAAAATACAAAAATTAGCCAGGTGTGGTAGGCGTCTGTAATCCAAGCTACTCAGGAGGCTGAGGCAGGAGAATCAGTTGAATCCAGGAGGCAGAGGTTACAGTGAGCCAAGATCGCGCCACTGTACTCCTGCCTGGGCAACAGAGCAAGACTGTCTCAAAAAGTAAAAAATAAAAAAAAAAAGAAGAAAGAATTCATACTCAAAATGCTATACTGTGTGATTCCATTTATATGACATCCTGGGAGAAAAAAAAAAAACCTATAGAAACCGAAACCAAGTTATTACCTGGGTTTGGGAGTAGGCAAAAAGGATTGACTACGAAAGGGTTTTAGAAAACTTTCGGGGGAGAAGACGGGGGTAACGGTAATATCCTGTAACTTAATTGTTGTGATGGTTTCATAATTGCATGCATTTGACAACATTCAAAACACCATACACCTTAAAAAAGATGAATTTTACTGAATGTAAACTTAGCCTCAATATACCTAATTCTAAAAAAATTAAAAAGCAAGTAAGTTGACACTGGACTTAACTTGAAACTGGACTGGCCATTTGCTAACTTCAAGATTATCCTGAATTGGTAATACCTGAGCTTTGCAGAATTGTGCAATCTCAAATCAAGCAGAGATTGAGCTGAGCAATAGCCATCATGTTCCCCCACACTCAGGTGGTTTATATGGAAAGTGCTTTAGAAACATTCATTATGTTCCTCTTCATAGTTTTCCATTATGAATTATCAAAGATTTTATGTATTTATTTTAGGGTAATGTTTTAGAATACATATTCACCTGATTCGACAATCAAAATATTTAAAAGGTATACAGTGAAATATCTCCCTCTTTTCCCTGTCCCTCATCTACCCATTTTTCTTCCCCACACACAATCATTATTACTACTTTCTTATGTATCCTTCAAAAGTATTCTATTCTTGCACAGCAAACGCATACATGAATTCTTATTTTTCCTTTTTTTACACAAAGGGTAACCATATTGTGACCATTATTCTACATTTCAATATCTTCATTTAACAATATTCCTTAATTCTCAGTATTTTTCCACATCAGTACAGAGGGAGCTTTCTTACTCTTTGTGGCTGTGCTGTATCCATTGTACAAATGTACCATCATTACTTTACCCAGCCCCCTATTAACAGGCTTTTAAATTGTTTCCATATTTTGTTATTAGAAGCAATGCTACAATGGAAAGCCTTATGCCTATGTTATGGCACATCAGTGGTATCATAAGACAATTTCTAAAAATACAACTGTTGAATCAAAGAGTATATATATTTATAAATGTGATCTATAATGCCAGATGCCCTCCAAAGAGAATAGAACAACTCACAATGGCACCATCCAGTTATAAAAGCAGCTGATTGAGAAGGCCTTTATCAACAATTATTTTTGTCTTGGCTAATCTGCTCAGTGAAACATTGTACCGCACCATAGTTTTATCTTGCATTATTTTTATTATGAATGAGATTAAACATCTTTCCAATTGTTGACTGATAACTTGTATTGCCTGCTCTGTAAATGACCTTTTCATGTCATTGTCCTTCATTTCTCATGAGTTATTGATCCTTTCCTTTCAATATGAAGGACCTCAATATGTATTAGGGAAACTACACCTATGAGTTGCAAATATTTTTGTGTAGGTGATTGTTTTTCTTTCAAACGTGCCTATAGTGCCTTTGACCATTCATAAATCTTTAACTTTCCATCCTAAAAGTTTAAGGTTTATTAGTTGAATTTAATTAGTCTTTTTGTCATTTATGGCTACTAGGTTTTATAACATATTAACACTTCTTCCGAAGTCAGATAATAGAGTTTATTTTAATATTTGTATGATTTCTTCTTTTTATATTTAAATCATTGATCATCATGAGCTGGGAGTTATGGATCCAGTTTTAGTTTTTTGAGATATCTATCCAAAAGAGAGGGTCCTGGCACTATTTATTTAATAGTTATATTTTCTCTCTTGACTTAAAATGATGTTTTATACTACATTTCTATCTGTATTGAGGCCTATTTCTGTCATTTTTATTCTATTTAATTGGTGTGTCTGCCTACTGTATGACTACTACACTTCATTTTAGAGCCACTATCAAAAATAGAAAAATCAGAAAGGCATATTTGTCTGTGGGAAATATAATGAATGTACTTTGAATCATTTGCGCTTGAGAAGATAATGGTAGCAATAAGTGGATTTACGTTTTTAAAACATTTGGGGGGCCTCTAAAAAATGTTACAACAGTTGTAATTTTTGCTTTAGCATGTGGTAATTCTAGCTCCTTATCACAGTCCAATTCTTTTTTTTTTTAATTTTTTATTTAATTATACTTTAAGTTCTAGGGTACATGTGCACAACGTGCAGATTTGTTACATGGGTAAACACGTGCCATGTTGGTGTGCTGCACCCATCAACTCATCATTTACATTAGGTATTTCTCCTAATTCTATCCCTCCCCTAGCCCCCTACCCTCTGACAGGCCTTAGTGTGTGATGTTCTCTGCCCTGTGTCCATGTGTTCTCATCGTTCAACTCCCACCTATGAGTGAGAACATGAGGTGTTTGGTTTTTTGTCCTTGTGATAGTTTGCTGAGAATGATGGTTTCCAGCTTCATCCATGTCCCTGCAAAGGACATGAACTCGTCCTTTTCTATGGCTGCATAGTATTCCATGGTGTATGTGTGCCATGTTTTCTTAATCCAGTCTATCATTGATGAACATTTGGGTTAGTTCTAAGACTTTGCTATTGTGAATAGTGTCGCAATAAACACACGTGTGCATGTGTCTTTATAGTAGCATGATTTATAATACTTTGGGTATACACTCTAATGGGATTGCTGGGTCAAATGGTATTTCTAGTCCTAGATCCTTGAGGAATCGCCACACTGTCTTCCACAATGGTTGAACTAGTTTACACTCTCACCAACAGTGTAAAAGCGTTCCTATTTCTCCACATCCTTTCCAGCATCTGTTGTTTCCTGCGTCAGATGGTATCTCATTGTGGTTTTGACTTGCATTTCTCTGATGACCAGTGATGGTGAGCTTTTTTTCATAGGTCTGTTGGCTGCATAAATGTCTTCTTTTGAGAAGTGTTTGTTCATATCCTTTGCTAGCTTTTTGACGGAGTTGTTTTTTTCTTGTATATTTGTTTAAGTTCTTTCTGGATTCTGGATATTAGCCCTTTGTCAGATGGGTAGATTGCAAAAATGTTCTCCCATTCCATAGCCTGCCTGTTCACTCTGATGATAGTTTCTTTTGCCATGCAGAAGCTCTTTCGTTTAATTAGGTCTCATTTGTCTATTTTGGCTTTTGTTGCCATTGCTTTTGCTGTTTTAGTCATGAAGTCTTTGTCCATGCCTATGTCCTGAATGGTATTGCCTATGTTTTCTTCTAGGGTTTTTATGGTTTTAGGTCTTACAAATATTAAATAGGGAATCCTTTCCCCATTGCTTGTTCTTGTCAGGCTTGTCAAAGATCAGATGACTGTAGATGTGTGGTGTTATTTCTGAGGCCTCTGTTCTGTTCCATTGGTCTATATCTCTGTTTTGGTACCAGTACCATGCTGTTTTGGTTGCTGTATCCTTGTAGTATTGATGGAACATATCTCAAAATAATAAGAGCTATTTATGACAAACTCATAGCCAACATCTTACTGAATGGGCAAAAACTGGAAGCCTTCTCTTTGAAAACTGGCACAAGACCAGGATGCCCTCTCTCACCACTCCTGTTCACCATAGTGTTGGAAGTTCTGGCCAAGGCAATCAGGCAAGAGAAGCAAATAAAGGGTATTCAATTAGGAAAAGAGGAAGTAAACTTGTCTCTGTTTGCAGGTGACATGATTGTGTATTTAGAAAACCCCATTGTATCAGCCCCAAATCTCCTTAAGCTGATAAGCAACTTCAGCAAAATCTCAGGATACAAAATCAATGTGCAAAAATCACAAGCATTCTTATACACCAATAATGGACAGAGAGCTGAATCATGAGTGAACTCCCATTTGCAATTGCTACAAAGAGAATAAAATGCCTAGGAATCCAACTTACAAGGGATGTGAAGGACCTCTTCAAGGAGAACTACAAACCACTGCTCAAGGAAATAAAAGAGAACACAAACAAATGGAAGAACATTCCATGCTCATGGATAGGAAGAATCAATATCATGAAAATGGCCATACTGTCCAAGGTAATTTATAGACTGAATGCCATCCCCATCAAGCTACCACTGACTTTCTTCACAGAATTGGAAAAAACTACTTTAAAGTTCATATGGAACCAAAAAAGAGCCCGCATAGCCAAGACAATCCTAAGCAAAAAGAACAAAGCTGGAGGCATCATGCTACCTGATCACAGTCCAATTCTTTAGAAAGAATTCTCCTTGGCACTCTTACTTGTCTGTTTTTTCACATAAACTTCCAAAAATTTGCTCTGGGTATTTTAATGAGATCACATTAAATGTATAGTTGAATTTAAGGAGAATTGACAATGTCACAATAATAACCTTATGCACACAGCATTTCATAAATGCAGGTGATGGGTAGAAAAATGCACAGAGCGCTATTGCTGGGTCAGAAGGTAAATACATGTATAGTTTGGGTAAATATTGCCAAACTACCCTCCAGAGGGTTATACCACTTTTTATTCCTACTGACCATCTGTGAGAATACCTAGTTCACTATAGCTTGCCGTCACAACAACAATGTTCTCCAACTTTTGGATTTTTGACAACGATGTTCTCCAACTTTTGGATTTTTGACAATCTGATAGGTGGGAAAAGGAATCTCAGTGTAATCTGAATTTGCACTTTCCTTATTATGAGTTAAATCAAGCATATTTTCATGCTTAAGGGCCATATTTCTTATTCTATGAACTGCCTATTCATCTCTTTTGCCCCTTTTTGTTTTTTTCTTACTATAGTACTGGTTTGGGTTTTTTTCCTTTAAAAAATGTACATACCTTAATTTAAAACTACTTTATTGCTAAAAAATGCTAACAAACATCTGAGCCTTCAGCAAATCATAATCTTTTTGCTAGTGGAGGATCTTGCCTCGACGTTAATGGCTGCTGCTTGATCAGGACAGAGGTTGCTGAAAGTTGGGATACTGCAGCAATTTCTTAAAATAAGACAATAATGAAGTTTGCCGCATTGATTGACTCTTTTTTTAACAAAAGATTTCTCTGAAGCAGACTCTTTTTTCTAAGAGACAAGCTCTCACTCTGTCACCCAGGCTGGAGGGCAGCAGCATGATCATAGCTTACTACAGCCTCAAACTCTTAGGCCTCAGCCTCCCATGTAGCTGGAACTACAGGCATGCACCACCACACTAAGCTCATTATTTTTTCATTTCTTGTTTGAGAGACAGGATCTCCCTATGTTGCCTGGGCTGGTCTTGAACTCCTGGCCTCAAGCGGTCCTCCTGCCTCAGGCTCCTGAGTAGCTAAGCATAAGCCACAGTGTCTAGTAGTAGAGCTTCTTTCAAAATTGGAGTCAATCTTCTCAAACCCTATGGCTGCTTTATCAACTAAGTTTATGGAACATTCTAAATCCTTTGTTGTCATTTCAACAATGTTCACAGCATCTTCACCAGGAATAGTTTCCATCTTAAGAAACCAATTTCTTTGCTCATCCATAAGAAGCAACTCTTTGTCCATTCAAGTTTTATCATGACATTGCAGCAATTCAGTCACATCTTCAGGCTTCACTTCTACTTCTACTTCTCTTGCCATTTCCACCTTGTCTGCAATTACTTCATCCACTGAAGTCCTAGGCCCCTGAAAGTCATCCTTGAGGTTTAGAATGAATTTCTTCCAAACTCCCGGTAATGCTGATATTTTTACCTCTGCCCATGAATCATGAATATTCTTAGTGGATGTATTAATCTGTTCCCGCACTGCTATAAAGAAATGCCTAAGACTGGGTAATTGATGAAGAAAAGAAATTGAATTGACTCCACGGTTCTATAGGCTGTACATGAAGCATGGCTGGGAGGCCTCAGGAAACTTACAATCATGGCAGAAGGCAAAGGGAAAGCAAGTACATCTTACCACGGTGGAGCAGGAGGAAGAGAGAGTGACGGGGGAGGTGCTACACACTTGCAAACAACCAGATCTTGTGAGAACTCTATTATGAGATAACACTAGGGGATGATACTAAACCATTAGAAACCACCCGTGATCCTGTTACTTCACACCACTCAGCACTCGGAATCATAATTCAACATGAGATTTGGGTGGGAACACAAAGCCAAACCATATCAACGGCATCTAAAATGGTGAATCTTTTCCAGAATGTTTTCTATTTACTTTGCCCAGATCCATCAAAAGAATCACTATCTATGGCAGCTATGCCCTTATAAAGTACATTTTTTAATAAGACTTAAAGGTTGAAATTACTCCTTGATCTATGGAGTACAGAATATATGTTGTGTTAGCAGGCATGAAAACAACAGCTCCTCCTAAATCTCCATCAGAGCTCTTAAGTGACAAGGTGTATTGTCAACATACAGTAATATTTTGAAAAGGATTTTTTTTTTCTGAGCAGGTCTCAAAAGTAGGCTTAAAATATCAGCAAACCATGCTATAAACAGATGTGCTATCATCCATTGTTGTACCATTTATAGAATGCAGGCAGAGTGGATTTAGCATGATTTTTAAGGGCCCTAGGATCCAGGGAATGGTAAATGAGCATTGGCTTCAGCTTAACATCACCAGCTGCATTGGCCCCTAAAGAGTCAGCCTGTTCTTTGAAGCTGAAGCCAGGCATTGATGTATCCTCTCTAGCTATAAATTGCATCTTCTATTAGAAGGCTGTTTGTTTACACTAAAAATCTGTGGTTTAGTGTAGCCTCCTTTATCAATTATCTTAGCTAGGTCATCTGGAGAACTAGCGGCAGCTTCTACATCAGCACTTGCTGTTTCAATTTGCACTTTTCTATTATAGAGACAGCTTCTTTTCTTAAACCTCATGAACCAAAACTGCTCACTTACTTTTCTTCTGCAGCTTCCTCACCTCTCAGCCTTCATGGAATTGAAAATTAGCATCTTGCTCTGGATTAGGCTTTGACTTAAGGGAATGTTGTGGCTGGTTTGATCTAACCAGACCACTCAAACTTTCTCTATATTAGCAATACAGCTATTTCACTGTCTTAATCATTCATGTGTTCAATGGAGTAGCACTTTTAGTTTTATTCAAGAAAGAAAATTAAAATTTACATTTATTCACAATTTGGCTGTTTGGCACCAGTAGCCTAGCTTTCAGCCTGCCTTGGCTTTTGACATGCCTTCCTCACTAAGCTGAATCATTTCAAACTTTTGATTTAAAGTAAGAGATGTGTGAGTCTCTTCATTTGAACACTCCGAGGCCATTGCAGGGTTATTAATTGGCCTAATTTCAATATTGTTTTGTCTCAGGGAATAGAAAGGATCAGAGAGAGAGAGAGAGAGAAATGGGGGAACAGCCAGTCGGTGGAGCAGTCAGAACTCACATATTTATCAATTAAGCCCACTGCCTTAAATGGGCATGGTTCATAGCACCTTAATTATGACTAACATTGAAGATCACTGATCACAGATCACCATAAGATACATAATAATGAAAATTTAAAATATTGCAAGGATTACCGAAATGTGACAAACAGATAAAGAGTGAGCACATGCTATTGGAAAAATGGTGCTGATACACTGACTCAATGCAGGGTTGCCACAAACTTACAATTTGTTTAAAAAAAATTTTTTTTTATTTGCAAAGTGCAATAAAACAAGGTGTGTCAGCAGGTACAAAGGAGATTAGATCTTTGTTGTATGAACTGTAAATGTTTTCCCGTTTTTCATTTGTCCTTTAAATTTTCTTGGTGGCGATTTTCCCTCCCTCCGTCCCTCCCTCCTTCCCTGCCTTCCTCCCTTCCTTCCTTTCCTCCTTCCCTCCTTCCAGGCTGACTGCAGCCTTGTGCTCCCGTGCTCAAACAATTCTCTCACCTCAGCCTCCCAAGTAGCTGAGACCAGAGACGTGTGCCACCACATCCAGCTAATTTTTTGTTTGGTTTTTTAAAAAATAAAAATGGAGTTTTGCCATGTTGTCCGTGCTGGTCTCAAACTCCTGTCCTCAAGCAATCCACCCACCTTGGCCTCCCAAAATGCTGGAATTACAGGCATGAGTCACTATGCCTGGCCCTCCTTCCTTCTTCACGTAGTTTTTGATTTTTAGGAAATCCAAAATAATTATCTTTTTTCTTATGGCTTCTGGATTTTGGGTGAAAGGCCTCCCACTTCAAGATCATTATGGCAGACATGGAACTGCACCACTTACATCCCCTTTCAAGAAAAGACTCAGTTCCAAGCTGTGAAAAATGTGGGTTGCTGACAGCCTCCAACTCTTAATCTCCTTCAGGTTTTGCCTCAGCTTTCCAGCCAAGCCAAGCTCTTCTCCAGAAGACACTTAGCCAATAATTGAGTAAGGAAGGTGGTGGCACAGGGCCCAGGCACTTCTGTCTCACAAACGGCTCTTTGCAGGAAATCTTTGCCTCAGAGTTCCACATGATACTGGCAGAGATTTGGTCAGGTCTGCAGTGCAATCTGATGATGCCCCTTGCCCAATCCTGCCTTCTGCCTGTTCCATTCAATAAACCTGTTGCATCCCTAACTCCATCTCAGCATCTGCTTCCCAGAGAATCTAAAAGGTACAGGTCTGATGAAATCCCTCCATGCTTCTTTCTCGTATGTTTATGATTTTATTTTTAAATCTGTTTCATTTTGAGAGTTACCTGATATATGAGGTACAGAATCAGCCTTGTATTTTCCTAGATGGCTCCCCAACTGTCTTCACACCATTTGTTAGAAAAAAATGCTCTTTACCCAGCAAATTAAGACCTACCTTTAACATATACTAAATTTCCAAATGATTTGTTTCCATATCTGAACTTGCTGTTTTGTCTGTCTATTCATGCTACAGCATTACACTGTTTCAGCTATTCAGGATATATAGTCTAATCTGTGTGAAGAATAGTGCTCCCTCACTACTCTCTTAAGTTTTGCTAACAATCCTTCCTTTTTTGCATGATGTTTAGAATCAGCTTATCTAGTTCCACAAAAATTTGCCTCCCAATAAACTCACAGAGAGCTGGGAAGAAGGTCACTAAGTAGATAAATATAGCAAATGTTTTTTGTGGATTTTTATTTTTTTAATTCTTTTATTAATAAATTTTCAGATCCAGACCTACAGAAAATATAGCAAATGTTAAAGCTCACTGGTGAATTTCTCTTAAAGTGTGACTAATAAATAATCCAGGGCTTATATTTAAAGCCAGTGGCCTATTTTCAATAACAGAACTCTTTGAAACATATCATCTTCTATATGAAAAGTATAACCAACTGATTCTCAACTTGCCTCTGCATTAAAATTGCCTATGAGCCCTCTCAAAAAAAAAATCCAATATCATGTGTACACAGTTTTTAAGATTCCCCTGGTTATTCTGATGAGCATGAACGGTGGTGAAAAGAATATTATCACTATTTTAAAGTTTTCAAAGGAAGATTAGTTCATTTTATTTAAAAAATCTTATTAATGGCAATTACTTGGCTTTAAAAAAAAAAATGCAACCAGAAGGGCATAAGTACAAAAAGAAAAATGACACCAACTGAAATGGCAGTTTGAAAACAGAAAACTGAAAGGCAAATATTAGAAGAGATTGATAAACTGCTTCTTTCTAGAAAAAATTATTGTCTTTTTTATTTAGCTCAAAGAAAGTGACAGATGGTAAATGGGAGGGAAGTTCACAATAGGAAAGAGGAAAGAGAAAGGTAGTACTCTGAATTTTTGCATTAAGTTTTATAATTAGCTTTTCTACTAAGCAAGTAGCACCACAAGCATTGCTTTAATAGATGCCTAAATAAACATGGTGCAAATAAACGAGAGACCTCTTTGATCTTTCCTATATTTAGGAAAAATCATATACTATGAAGGAAATTTAGTCTATGGTGTTGCATTTCTTATTGCCCAAACACCAACTGTAAATTCAGTTCTCAACTAACACCACTGTCAATTATTAGCTTAAAAAGAGACATCACTGTTAAATAAATTTAATAATAAATTTAAACACACATGTACACATAATTCAGGGGGACAGAAATGTTTATTTTTCATTAATCTTTTGAATACAATCACCATAATTTTACAGGTTTAGTTTAGTTGCGAACTTGACTAATAACATTTCCAAGAGTTCACAACTTCAAGGCTAAGGTTCTGATTAAGGTATCATGGTTACAAATGTAATATAAATGCAGTTTTTAAAAAAGGCTAAAAGCAATCTGGCCTCTTAAAAAAATATATATATAAATGGAAAATGGCCAGGCATTAAACTTAGTAACATGAGTACACTTTAGTACTACAGCAGTCAAAGAAATCTCCACTAGAGATCAGAAGGAAGCACCACTATTTTCTTCTATGACGTGTATGTGTTGGTCGTGAGCATGCTAGTATGAATAAGGCAATGTGTCAAGCACTGGCATATAAATGCAGCTAAAGGTGCTGAAGGAAGGCAGTGGGGAGGTGCAGGCACACAGCAGGGAGCTCTTCCCCATGACACGTTACTAATCTTCTCCTCCACAGAGCAGCAGAAGAGCTTTCTTATAGTCCCCAGATGTATCTCCCTGAAATCAAATGTATTCCATTAACCTCCATGACTCACAGAAGCCATAGAAAATTTTAAAACTAACAAATAACTGGCAACAATTTTATTCATAAGACTCTTCTCCCAAGTGGGTAATCTCTGTGACTTTCACATCAGGAATGTTATGCAGGGAGTTTCCTACCAACATAACATCAGACACTCAGTATTCCCTCTGGTAACACAAAGAACCGGGAAACTTTAACAACTATAGTCAAATCAAGCCTTCTAAACAGAATAGTTTCTATCACTTGGTATATATCAGCTAACACAGGCAGTGCTGGGGCTGCAGGGCTGTCATGGCTCTCCCTCCGAGACAGAAGGGCAGGACATGCTTTGCATCTGCTTGTCTCACATGCAGACATGCATGATAAATTAATGTTTCAAGCTAAAAGTGCAAGGGTAAACTCTCTAGTGTCCTTTGGGCCAGCCAAACCACACACATGCTAAACTAAAAGCTTCTGCTCAATTGAAATCTTGCTTTGCACATGGTCCACATTAACCTTTATCGGAAAAAAAAAAAAAAAAAGTCAAAAGACTTAAGCTAAATGTAATTACAGGCCACAGAGCACCTTGTTTTAAAAAGAACAAAAATGATACTAATACCTAGGGGCTCCTTACTCCCAATATGACCTGGTTGGCTCTCTCCTGAATTAGAAACCAGCATCAGAGATAAGGTGATAACAGACGATAAAGAAAGGAAAAGCTGATATGAAATAAAAGAAGGACTAATAAAGACAGCTGGAACTGATAAAAGACAGAAAGAACACATTATTATCAGAGGCAAGGGGTTTGGTTTGTTGAGTCATCTGTCACCACTACTAAATAATGCTTCTGAGTTCACCAAGAGCCTCGGCCACATCAATACCCATGCTTTCACTTGGGAGCCATCATCTCTACTTCAGGAAACATTATGCTAAGCTTTTTAACTCATTGCTCTGATCGTGTCACTAAAATTTTAAACTTAACACAAGAATCAGGTTCTCTTATCCTTGTCTTTCGTGCAATATACCGGTCTGCTTTGGATTCCCAAACATAATTTAAAGAAAAGTTCTACTACCTTAATCATGGAATAAAGAGAGGTGGCAAAATTCTTCCTAAACTCCTTCCTGATGTTAAACAGATCAATCTCACTCCTGGAAACCATGACTCTGATGAGGGTATGATCATCTGTCCCAGCTCCCTTTTAAAAAATAAAAAGAGAGAGGCACAATGCTTAAAAACTTCAAACATAGGATCAAATGCTCCCAGGGTGCAGGTGAATCAATAAGGTATAACCAGAACTGGGTTGAATGTTATAAGGGAAAAATTCCCAAGGTCTATCACCTAAAACATAAACAAAAATGAATAATAATAATTAGTAAGAGAAATGTATTAGATAGAAGGTTCATGGTCTCCACTTACCTTCATAGCATAATAGAGGGTCTCTGCAAGGTAGGCAGGTATACTTCGAATAGACTTCACTAAGAAAATAAACAATACAATGGTCAAATGCTATTCTGATATGTAAAGGATTAAGTAATTAAAAATCAAGTGCTGCTCCCTGCTTATAGCTCTACTTCTATAAAAACACAAAAGTACCAGAGGCTAAAGAGCTGTAAGCTTATCTGATTTCCTCACTCACCAAGTATTTTCTTAGACACTGGCTTGGGTTTTCCTTGGAGTTCTGAGGTCTGCATAGAAAGGCATGGAGAATACGGGCACAGGTTTTTTCTATGCCCCTTGGTTCTGTGAGGACTTTTTGGATGCTGCAGTTTGGGCAGCCTGGATTGTTATCATAATACCACAATGTTCTTTATCACCAATAAATTATACAAATCCCTTGGAAGTTTTCATTCCAAGACATTCAAGCAAATAATACAAGATTACTATACTATCTAATCTTTTTAAACTCTTGGGCAATCTTCCTATACTCTCTACATATTCTTTAATATCAGTGATTCACACAGAGCAGCATGAGATTTATCCATGTCAGTATAAAAACAGATAAATCAATATCAGAAAGGATCTCTTCTCTGAACATGCACGTGTTGAATGTAGGTTTGGGCTGCTCAGACCTCGGTCTGCTTAGCTTCAGAAAACCTATCATGAAAATTCCTTAATATACAAAAATAATCCTTGCATGTGGAGATTTCTTAATTCTCCCTTTTCTAAGTCTTAAGAAAAACAGCCACCAGTAACTGAAAATGTCTTAACTTGTATGTGTATTCTAATTATAAAGGACCTGTCTAAAAGTTTTCTGGTAAAAGTACATTAACTGTGTACTCAAGTGAAAGGCTACTTTTAGAGTTGGTTCATGCACATCTTTAGCTTACTCTCCTGAAGACAGACAGCACAAAAGTGTGAGCTCAAGGCCAAATACTTGGGACAAACAGCAGACAGAGGCTCACTGCAGACTCACATGAACAAAAGGACCACAAGAGACTCACAAACTAGATTCTCCCTAGCTTTGGAGAATACATAATACTGCAATCAACTGCACAGATTCAGTTCTCCAGTTTTTCCAGATTATTCTGAATATTTAATTAAAATAAAACTAAATTACTTAATTTGAAAACAACCATCATCACATCTTCTATTACATCAAAGATATTCTTCTTTTCTAAACCGGATGACAATTTCTTAGTCTGCCTCAAAGCTGAGAGGACAGTATTCAAAAAAATTCTAAAATTCCACAGGTATCAGAAATAATGTTTACAAGCCTCTGAGATAATGTCCACGACATTTCAGGTTTATCAAGAAATAATATTCTTAATGCATCTTCAAAATGATTTTTAAACAATTATCTTAGTATTACCATAGGATTTAGATGAACTAACCAGACAATCCTGTATTTCAAACATCAAAATAAATTTCTGAATTGGAAATTTGGGAGTTTGCTTCCCCTAAATATCATATCAAGCTCTTCCTTTCATACCTAGGTGGTTATTTTCAGATGCAGCCTCAATCGAATAAAATTCCTTAGCTCTTATCACCAAAAATATCAATACATTGTAAATCACCTACCGACAGCAAGGAGTAGTTGCTCTAAATTGCCAGAAGTCTCCCGGTCAATGGTTTCCTCAATTTGAAATCCTGATATAGTCATGTACTTGTCAAGCACTAGAAAAAATAAAAACGATTCCCTAATCATATAATCTTTCCAGAAAGATGGTATTTACTCTGATTAGGTAGTGTCTTACTGAACACAAATCTCCCCTTCTTCCTTGCTGACAGAACCTTGTGCTCAAAGCCTCAATGTGCCAAGCCCTAAGCAATGGATTGTAAATATACTTTGTTCACTGATTGCCCAGCCCCCTTACTAGTTATAGCCAATGAGACCTAAAGGTAAATCTACTGGAGGGATGCTGAGAGATCTCCTCACTTAGAAAAAGTGATACACAGATACGACTAGTTTACCCTTTCCTTTCCTTCCTGCTGTGAAATGGTTAAGTTTGGAGCTAGAGCAGACATCTTGTGATAATAAAGAAATGAATACAAGAAAGAAAACCAAAACACTAGGGATAATGGAGCAAAAAAAAAAAAAAACCAGAAAGATCTCAGGACCTGCCAAATAAACCATGGAATCCCACCTCTGGAAAAAAAGCCCAATTTTTAAAGCCACTATTAGGGTTCTCTGTCACTTGCACTAAATTCATTCCCAACTGATACCACAAGTGCTGATGAATCCAGAGATGAGGCTGTGGGTACCAACCTGTAGGAGGAAATACGTGTAGTGAGCCACTACTCAATGATGTGTGACTATGAGAGGAACAATCTAGAGATCTGACCACCCTTGCCATCCTCCAATAGTGAAGGGTGGACTCAGGATCTCTAGTTTGTAAAAGCTACAACAGCAGCAAAAACAATGTGAGATTTCTCCAGGTCACCAAAAGGAAGAAATATAAAAACTGATTCATTCGCTAAGGCCCTGCTATGTAGCAGATATTCTGTCACACTGGCTCATCATGCACTTTCCAAATTTACCAATGTATCTGCCCCATACAGACTTTTTTTCGCTCACCCTTTCTCAAATGAGACACACTTCGTGTTCCAAAGATGGTGATAAACTTTTCTTCATCTGTCCCCCATTTAAGTTCTCCAGCCTGAAATAAAGCCTGCAAAAATTTCAAACTCAATTAATAAATTGTTCCTCCATCTCATTTCCAGGTTCTTAATCACACTTGTTTTTTACTCCCTGAATTTTAACTCACTTGATTCATCATCTTATATTAAGAGTTTTCATTTCTAATGCTTCCTACTCTGAAACTCAGCTTACTGAGTTTGGAGCAACTTTGGAGCTTGCCACTGAACTGTGCCACAGAAGTTTCATGGGTCCAAGCAACAAAGCACAGCAATGGTGCAAGGTTACATGTTCCCAAACTGTCTGCCATAACCTCCAATCTTTCAGAAGCAACAGTATGGGTCAGGAGAAAGTTATGACTACCTCACTGTTGATACATCCATTTATAGACTTGGAAAGGATTTAACTGGAAGCTAAGTTGTCTGCCTTTTCTGTTTTGCTTGTTCTATAGCTGTTCTATAGCTGTTCAATAGCACATGATTAAGAGTACACTTCATATTTTCTCTTTACAACTGAGATTGAACCAAGGCTAGCTATAAAATGTTTTCGTATTTCCAAAGATCACAATACATTTTTAAAAGGTTGTGGGTATAGCACAGTGCCTGGCATATAGAAGCACTCAATAAATAGTGGTTGAATAGTCTGAGTGCCCATACTTCCTTTTTGACATGGGAAAAAAAATATGCTTTCTTCTGCTCATATAACTGCCTAAAAAAATAAGCTTACAAACAAACATCAACATTGACTCTGAATCCACTTATTGACATGAGAATAATTTATTAAAACCCAAAGAATCAACCTTTACAATGACTGTACTATCCTTTTATTCATTTCAAACTAAGTCTACAAAGCAAGATGAATGTAATTTGCTGAGGCTGCTACTTGCAGTTGGCCTTATGCCCATAAGCAGCAATCCAAATAAAGATAGGAAGTGATAATAACGGGCTTGAATACAGAAGTTTTGATCACAGTATGTTTGAACATGTAGATTATGGTGGTAAAGATCTACTTCTTATTATATTTCTGGAGAATAAGAGAAAAATGAGACTCATGTATCTTTACGCTCAATTTTAAAGTTAATTATTTTAATGATAAAGATGAGTAATATCAATTCTGGCCATGTGAACACGCTTTTAAAACCTAAAAAGACAGTAAACTCTGAAAGTCATGCATGTATCTAAACTTTAGAACTATATCATGATGACATAGACCTTTCTTAACTTTTAAAATCTATTTCAAAAACAACACAAGTTCATTGAGAAATTTTATAAAACTAAGAAAGAATAAAAATAAGAAAATAGAAGTTGCAGGCTAGGCATGGTGGCTCATGCCTGTAATCCCACCATTTTGGGACACTGAGGCAGGTGGATTGCTTGAGCCCAGGAGTTCAAGACCAGCCTGGGCAACATGTCAAAACCTGTCTCTACTAAAAATACAAAACTTATCCGGGCACGGTGGCAGATGCCTGTAATCCCAGCTACCCGGGAGGCTGAGGCAAGAGAATTGTTTGAACCCAGGAGGCAGAGGTTGCAGTGAGCCTAGATCATGGCACTGCACTCCAGCCTGGGCGACAAGAGCAAGAAGGAAAGGAAAGGGGAAGAGGGAGGGGAAGGGAGGGGAAGGGAGGGGAGGGAGAGGGGACGGAAAGGAGAAGGGAGGGGAGGGAGAGGGGAGGGGAGGGAGAGGGGACAGGAAGGAGAAGGAAGGGGAAGGAAAGGGGAGGGGAAGGAAAGGAAAAACGGGAAAGGGGAAAGATAAAGGAAAGAAAAGGAAAAACGGGAAAGGGGAAAGATAAAGGAAAGAAAAGAAAAGTTGCTATTAATATCAATATCCTGAGGGTGCTAGTTACTACTTCCAGTATGTTTTTACATGTAAATAAAATATACAAATATATTAACACCTGAATGGGTGAGGGACTCGTACAATGTCACAGACATTGATGCACACATTTCTTATCAACTGTTTTAAACGTCTAGAAATGTTCTCTAGTAGGTACAGGAGTTAAGCCTGTTATATGGGAATAATTGGTGAGATGTCAGTTATTTTTACCACAATGTTTTAATTTTCTTAGAAGAATTATGTTTGGGATCAATATCTATTGTAAAACTATTATTAAGTAATCATATGCAATAATAATGATGGCTTCTTCATACAAAACAATGATATTTAACAGTTTTGTTTTAATCTAAGTATCCTTTCTTCTAAATGAGGATGCCCAATATTCATGGATCCATCTGGATGAGGGACCCTTATACCCCTTCCCTAAGCTTTACGGTTCAGCCTGAGTACAGTTTGATAAGCCCTGGTTCAGTGCAAAGGATGAGTCTTTGGAGTCAAAACAAATGTGATCTATCTGCAAGATCTCAGATGAACTACTTAATCTCCTCTTCAGCCTCAGTGTATATAATCACTAACGGAGATTATATAACTTACATAATGCATTGAACAGTGTCAGGTAATCAGTAGCAAGTGCCCAGTAAACTGATTACTTCTCCTTCTCCCTCTTTCCTCTAAGAGTTCAACTCTCCCTCCGGAGAAAGAATAAAACAAGGATTTACTGGGGAAGAAGGTAAATCTGTTTTAATGCATTAAAAATATTAAATCAATTTAACACATTAAAAATGTTAAAAAGTGGATTATCTACAAAATGTTTGGTTCCCAAGTAAATGACTCACTATGGCTTATCAAACCTCTCAAATAATAGAAATCCTCTTAGTGCCAGGTATCAGTAGAGACAAAAATGCAAAAGCTTATAAAAGGGCCCTTTAGCTGTCTCGGCTTACTCTCAACTAAGAAGTCTCAAATTCTCACTAGTGGTAACAGTCCAGCTGCCCTTGCTACGAGGTACAAGTTGGTGTGTTCCTTTTTACAATGCTGAAAGATGATTTGTTTTCAACAGGTTTATTGATTAATAATAATACATTTGAAAGAATCAAAAATAATAGCCAGTGTAACATGTTCTGTGTTGCTCCTAGTCACTGGAAGGCTAAGAAAAGCTTGGATTCCATTCAAGGGATATTTTAAAGTAACTCCATAAAGCAGTTTTCACATGTACAGTCTCACATGTACTCCCAGGGTTCTGAATGGTTATATCCACTGCATGACATGTTAAGTGTCACCTATACAGCCTCAGTAATCAAAGGACCAAGGATGCAGGCATTACCTGAGAGCACGTTCAAAATCCAAACTCCCAGACCCTGCCCAGACCCACAGAATCAGAATCTGCAATTAAAGGTCCCCAGGTGCTCCGCATGCCCATGAAAGTTTGAGCAGCAGTGCTATCCAGTAAGTGCTCCAAGGAGAGAAATCAATGAAAACAAGGTTAAAATGTACTGTTTTCCCCTCAGGAGCCTCACACTGCAGCAATGCTCTCATTACATCACTGACTATGCTGGGAAATCTGCCCTCTGCTCGGGAATGCAGGCCTCACTGCAGACATCTGAGAATACTGGAGTTGGTTTCTTACACTGTGACCCTGAAAAGCTCCCAGAATTCCTATCCTACTCTTGACAGTAGGAATGAGAGAATCAGCACTATCTCCTAGCAAAGCCACAAACAATGCTTGGAAAGCCGTAAGATCACCTCAGTACTGAAAAAAGCCCCTAACAAGAGTACAACTCTGTAGGGTTGCTCTAGCACTCTCCCCGAAAGAAGGTGGAATTAAGCTAGATCTATGCTTGAGTTGATATTTAATAAGCCCTTTAATGATAGAGAAAATCAGAGAAGGCACTAATACTCAAGAACACTGAATATCTTATAGTGAAATATTCTTATAGTGAAATATTAATATTCAAGAACACTGACTATCTTCTAGTGAAAGAGAAAGAGCTTTGGAGTCAGACAGGCCTCGTTAGGAATTCCAACTACACTGCTATTCAGTGGAAGCCATGGGTTTGTTTCTTTATCCATAAAAGGGAAATTGCCCCTCTCTGGTAGAGTTATGTGCTCATTCATTCATCAGTTATTTACTGAGCACCTACTCTATGCCAGAAGCTGAGGATACAATTGAACTGACAGCTCAGGGGGCCCAGGAAGGCAGTCAAGTAAATAGGCGGCTTCCAGAGAAGGTGACAAGAACTGTGACAGGAAGCCTGGGGGTGGGGGCTATGGTTTTCCCTGTGAGGGGCATCTAACTCTAAAGTATCTAAGCTGAAGACTGACTCTTGAAGAGGACTCAGGTGAAGCAGGGTGGCAGGGGCAAGAGGGTGGAGAGAGCATGTGAGAGAGGCTGGAGGTATAAGTAAACAAGACACAGACAACAAAGGGGCTTGTAACCCATTTAGGAACCTGGACTTTATCCTGAGGACAATGGAACCACCAGAGTCTGAAGGGGCTGGACACAACTGGCTTGCATTTTCTAAGACAGAGTGAAGCAACAGTCAAATACTGCACAGAGAGCCCTCGGTAAACATTCAGTTCTTTTTTTCTCTCCAGCTAGACAGATGACAGCATTCTGAAACCATTATAAAATCAACCTACCCAAAAGAACAACCACTCTCCTCTTTCTTGTTAGCAAAGTGAGATCACACATCCATGGGTTGTTCCACTGGAGGAATGAATATGGCTCTTCCTTTTTCAATGATACATGACAAACAACCAAGAATTGTATATTCTTGTAATTGAAACATATGACCAGAAAGATGATTGGTGGTTCTAGGAACCCAAGTAATTCCCTTATTACCCATTTCCAGTTTTCAGCTCTCATGTTTCAAATTTCTTTTCCTATATTTTAATAACTGTTTTATTAACCAGACTGAGACTGTATAGGGGTTTAAAAGTCACTTAAGAGGAAATTTTCATTTGGAGTCACTAAAAAGCAGCTGACAGAAGACCAATCCTACTTAAAATTCTGTCAGAGGAAATGCAGAGAAATTTCCTAATACCAAAGTAACTTGTCATCTCTTATGTAATTAAACACCACTTACTGTTAAATACTTTATTCTTTCTTCTTTATCTTCTCCTGCTAAGAGACCCACTGAATAATTGGCAGTGGAAGTAATAACACCTGTTTTTTGGTAAAATTCTCTATTTTGTGAATGTTCAATAATCACAAAAAAAAAAACATGTCTAGTTGGAACTCACTATATAATTTATTTTATTTTGTTTCAGCTTTAAGGTAAAATATTTTGCTGACCAGGTCAGAATAAGAAAAAGCTACTTATGTAGGTCTTATGCTATGTAAAGAACCCATTAACAAGATTATCACTAGAAACTATTACAACATACATTGTGATTTTTCATTACCATGAATTATTTCTTCATTTCTACAGCATAATAAAGTCATCATACCCTGGTGTCACTCACCTGAGCATCTTGTTCAACTTGAGCTTCATCAATTCCAGCATCGGGGTCTCTGTTAGCCTATGAGAGGTCATATGTCACATTATTGAACTATAGAGCATTCTCATTCAAAAGGAAAAATGGTTCCATCTGATGGTTATTCAATAACACTCTTTCTCTAGGAATAATATGCTTTTATTACGATCAATCCTGCACTATTTCACATGATCATCACACAGCACTGTCCAAAACCAATAATGACCCTCCTGATTTTAAATTCTATGAAAGAACAAGATACTGCTATCATTCTATGAAAGGAACAAGATACTACTATCTAAAACAAACGTATGAGTTAGCTGTTAAGAATTTAGACTGGATATTCTGAAACACAAACAAGCACAGGCAACATACAGCCAGAATCATTGCAGTAAGAATCAGCAAGTACCACAGATTATTAAAAGAATTTTAAGTGACCTTACTTAACTAGATTCAGCCCAGTCCAACTTCAGGCTTTTTAATCAAACTGTAATTAATCTCCACCCAATACCTGAAGGAGAACCACCAACATCCGCTGGTAGTACCCTGAAGTGTCCCCCACCACGTCATCTTCCAGGCTTGAGCCATATTCTGCAACAAAATAATTTCATACTTATTTACTTCTTCTTTCAACTAGAAAAATAATCTTGCCCCATTAATCAAATGAAAGTGATGTAAAAGAAGAAATAATTATATTTGGTTAACATAAATTCCCTCTATTCCATCTCTGAATGCTCTAAGCAAATGCTTTCAGTGAGTGGTTGGACAAAAATGAATTAAAGTCTCCCAAAGGCACTCAATTCAAACTTAAATCAAGACTCGGCCATTTAGAAATTCTCTCGACCAATGTAGTCATTAATCTATAGATACATGATGGTATTGGAAAGTCTCCAAAACACAATCGTAAGCTTAAACTCTGTTTTGCTTTCTTTCAAATCTTTTATATGGTTAGCTTCCAAATGTCTTCTATCTCTAATATTCTGAGATTTATTTCTTTGGGCATGGCCATCACTCCCCCAATAAGGTATTTTTCCTCTGCAGAAATAAAGTTAACTCTGAGAGACAGCAATGATATTTTAAAGTATGCCCCCCTCCCACCTCTATTTCCAGCTGCTCAATGTAAGGCCATATACAAGGGGAGAATTGGGATCTATAAGAGTCTACAAGTCTTTCTCACTACTCTCAAACAGTTGCTATTAAAGGAAAGGAGGCCTTACTCTAAGGTATTTAAATATTTAATTATTATGTGAAAGCAAACAAACTTTAATAAAAGCCTGAAACTTCTATTTTAAAGGGCCCAGAAGAGTTATGTGTTTATTTCAACCAGTTACCCAAATACAAAACCTTGTAGGAATCTTTAATTCTTTCTTCTACACCAACACCTACAAATATTAACCATTAAATCCTATCACATGTTTCTCCTGTCCCTGATTTATCCTCCTCACACCTCTCACTAACCTAGGTTGGGCCACAATTCCTAAATACCTAGCTTACCTCCCACACACATAACTATCCAATTAGCCTCTCAATTCAAGTCTCCTTCCTCCCTCAATTGTTCCTTCAGCATTCCACTGCTCATTGAGGAATTTACAGTGCCTGTGAATTAAGTCCAAATTCCTAATCCAGTCATGCAAAACCATCTATATCTGAGCCTAACCTCGCTTCTTCCATTTACCTCCCACAATGGACATGCACACATCCTCCATGGCAGCCAGGCCCTCTCTGTCCCTCAATATACTCTCCACAGTCCAGTCTCCATGCCATTAAAGACAGGCAATACCTCACCCAAAAATACCTTTTCTACCTACTCAAAATGCACCTAGTCTTTTTTTCCCAGTTTTATTGAGTTATGATGGACAAATAAAAATTGTATATATTTAAGGTATATACTGTGATGTTTTCATATATGTGTACATTGTGAAATGATTACCACAATCAAGCTAATCAGCATATCCATCACTTCATATAGTCTATATTTTTGTGTGTGGTGAGGACATTTAAAATATACTCTATTCACAAATTTCAAGCATATAATACAGTTATACTTTCACTATAGTCACCACGCTGTACATGAGATCCCCAGAACTTATTCATCCTAACTAAAATCGTGTATGCTTTGACCAATATCTCACCAGTCCCTTCTCCCATTCACCCCGCCCCTACACCCTAGCAAACACTGTTTTACTATCTGTTTCTATGAGTTCAATTTTTTTAGATTCAACATAAGAAGTGAGATCACGTATAGCTTATGCCTTGTGCCTAGCTTATTTCACTTTGCATTATGTCCTCCATGTTTATCCATGATGTTGAAATGACAGGATTTCCCCTCTTTAAGACTGAATAGTACTCCTGTGTGTGTGTGTCTGTTTGTTTGTGTGTGTGTGTGTATTCTTTATCTATTCATCTGTCAATGGACACTTTGTAAACCTACCTAGTCTTGAAACTCTGCTGCATGTTTGATTTGCACCATGAAGCCTCCCTAACATCCAAAGCTATGACGACCTCTCTCTTCTGAATGCATTATTGCATTTAACATTATTGGTATTTTACTTTAGTTTGAATTTTATTATCCTTTAAATATTGCAGTCATTCGGTCATGTCACCCCCTGAGGAGACTACAAGCAAACTGCTTGAGGACAGGAGCTGTGTTATGCACACCTTTTGTCACTCATGACAGCCTGTTAACACACTGCCAGACACATAGCCAGTGCTCAATTACACGGCTGAGTAGGACAGACCACACAGTTATTACCCACTTTGAGCACACCATTTGTAATCCAGTAGCACAAAGGCTCTCATCAACGTCAACATCCCCAGAAAGAGATCTTTGAATAGTACATCAAATAAAGTTCAAAGTTGAGATACATGTATCACTTCTGCCTTAGCGGTTGGGAACTTACTGCCTTTAAAAAGAGAAGCAGGAAAGAGAGATTCAGCCATTTAGAAAGGTAATTATATAGTTGCTCTAAACAATTTTTTACTGTTTTGACTTGCTGTTTTGACTTGCTGGGTTAACAAAGCCATTTCTAAGATTAACAAACTAATGGCAAGATACAGCCCCTAGCAAAAGACACTAGGCTTGCAGTCTGTTGACTGGGCTGAGAAACTGGATAGTCTGACCCTCCTCAGTCAGGCAGGAGAAAGAGTTGGCCACAAGAAATCTGGTAAGAAAAGGACTCTCTACCTCTACTTTTTATTTCATTTTCTTGATTCTATTCATGGGACATATTTTAGGCTGAAATGCAGATTTCTGTTCATGAAAAAGACACACTAAAAAGAAAAATCAAAATGCAGAATATTTTATTCAAGCATTGCCATTAGCTAAGACAACATACATTTACTCAAATGTACTTTATCAACTCTGATGTGGGAAAGGGTTTAGGTTTCTCTTCCAAAGTTGCAAAAGTACTTTTCATATAACTCCTAAATTTTGCTAGCATAAAGCTAAATATTTTTAAAGGAGGAAAAACCATTTTTAACTTAATGTTAACATAAAGACAACCTGTATTTCTCTACACTAATTGCAAATCCTATGCAAAAGTAAACTCCATCTTCAGCAGTAGCTTCTTATAAAATATTAAAATAGTAGAGGATAACAAGGCAGTCTTTTCCTTACTGAAGGAGAAAAATAGCTTGAATTGCAGGTCATTCATTCTTCATTCAACCATCATTTACTGCCTGCCTCCCATACCTACAAAGGACTGCATTCAAATCAGAGAAATGAAGGAAGTGATAATGGAGGTGAAGTCAAAATATAACTCACAAACACTTACCTTCTTCATAAACTTGTTTGATGGCTCTTAGTTCTTCAGGTGTCCTTGAAGCAATAATTTCTGTCAGTACTTTTTCATTTGTTCCAGCTCCCTGTTTGGAGATTTTAATAGAGAAAACATGTCAATAAGATTAAAAAAAACAGCCTGGGGAACAGCGAAAGGCTCCGTCTCAAAAAAAAAAAGAAACTGATTTTACCAGAATAGATGTTACCCAAATTGCATAGTTATATAAATACTATCCAGTATAACATGGATTTATTTGTATATGAGTTCTATTAGTTATAGAAATAACAAGTTTTAAATGATTTTTCTCTCCAAAGACCATTTTATTCTTTTTGTCTAATGGAAAACAATGTTTATCATGTGTATGTGTGTATATATGCGCACGTATACATAACCAGTTACATAAATTTGTAACTTTTAATTTGATCAGTTAATTCTAGCTTAAAAGTAAAACGTTTTCATGAAACATGAAGTAATTTTTTAAAAACTGAAAGAGTAAAAATGAAAACTTTACATAAATGTACATGGAAGAGCACTGATACTTAATAAGCACCTCAAAAGATAAATCCCTGACCCCCAAGTTAAGTGCTGTGCAGTCACGGGAAAATTCTACATCAAAGGTAACAATAAATATAGCATTGCTTAATTATTAGGAATTAGAACAACAGTATAAAGGAATTGGGACTTGCTTTCTGGATTTTTGAAAAATCATTTTAGTTGGCTTTCCTTTTTCTGCTTTTAAAAATCACATATATATCATTAAACTAAGAGATTCAACAATACAGCTGAACTTATTTTTTTAAAAAAGATAGTATATTTAAGCCTTATTTTCTTTATATTTCTATTTTTTGCCAAAAATCAAGCACTGAAAAACCTAGAGTTCATTCTCTGGTAGAATTTCAACTACTGCTGAATTTCAGAAGTACTCAGCAAAAAAAGTACTTTTCTCAATAACCTCAGATTTTTATTTATTCCAAAAGAATCACCATAGGAAAATTAAGAGACTGAGCACAAACCAGCTCCTATCAGGATGACCCTTCTCCTCTCTCCACTCCATCAGTAAGAATCCCTGAGAAACATTATTTCCTTGTTAAATCTCAATGTGCCCATTCAAAATCTAACAGCTAACTACTGAACTACTTCCTGTCCCATGAGCCTAAACAAATGTGTCAATGCTGTCATATTTATGCAACATTCCAAACACCAGTCAAGGGAATACACATTTAATTTTTGCTGCAACTGAAATTACAGCAAGTTTACCAGCTACTTCATTTTAGTGTTTAGAGGGGCAGGAAAGAAGGAAAGAATATGAGAAAAATTTGTTGAAAATTCTCTCTGAAGCTTTACTTTTAACCTAAAATGATGAGCAATATTATGGTTCCCTAATCAGGCAATTTTCTACTGAAAAAGATAAAATAGCTCATCTGTAATATTTTTTAAACATCCTCAAAATCAGAAGACAGGCATGAAAATAAAATACAAAAAGCTATAAAAATATTAAAATTTTAAATAGCCCAGTATTATTGAGTTTAAATCTACAAAAAGATGAAATGACACACTTGTAATTTTCTCCCTCCTTTACTGCTTATTGCCTCCCTCCTTTACTGCTTATTGCCTCTCAGTTTTGTCTTCCAAGCAACTCTCACTGAAATAATCAGATAAAATTTTTAAAATATAACAAATAAGAGGAAGTAATTACCAAAACGAAATAATACTATTTATGACAAGAATGTTCTTTTCACTCATCCTTTTTACCTTCAAGGCATGTTTCAGTTCATAAGCATCATAAAGCCGAGAGGGTTTCATCAGAGCCACAATTAATTTTTCAAATTTTCCAGTTAGTTCTGATTTCAGGTCATCTAGAAGATCCTAACCCACAGAAAATACAAATTTGTTAACCAGCAGAAATTGTAATAAGATTCTTCTTAAATATGAATGACAGTCCTTTGCTCTAATGAATTCTTTATGTTGCTGTCTCCAAGTAGAAGGCCCATGAGCTAAACGAAACCCCATAACCTTGAATAACATACTTTTAACCTGTGACCAAAATCTTAAACTAAAGCAAACCCACTTATACGTCAAGATACTTATTTCTAAAAGATGTTTTTCTTAACTTGAAAAAAAGAATACCTTTAAAAGTAGTCTAAAAATATTTCATAAAAATACTATTCTGAGAAACATATCTTCTAATTTCAAAAAATAATCATATAATGAAATTTACAAAGGACATTTAGTCTCTCATACCCACACATAATAATTTTTTCTTTTCTCTCCCCATATGTAATAACATTCAAATACATAATAGATTATAGTCACTGTTATGACTCCTGACCACTGGGAGATATCTGTTCCTATGGTGAAATTGTGTATGTAATTATGAAAAAATTATGTAATTGTGAAAAAAAAATCAGTATTTCCTACCTATAAGTTTCAGCATACCACACAACTAAAAATGGTGTTTAGAATACTTTCTTTTTTGCTTTGCATTTGTTTTCTTAGTTAAGTGACATACGTTTTCAGAATAAGACTACATTTAAGTTTTCCATACATGCACTAATTCATTTAAATTTAAATAATTCAAATAATTCATTTAAATAATTCAAATAAATTTTTTGAATTATTAATCAAATAAAAGCATTTAAATCAACTAATTAAAAATCCATTAGTTAAAATCATGACAAAAGGAACCAAGACTGTGACTGTGTTAAAACAAAACATATTTGAATACAGGCTTACACCTAGAAAACGGATAGTGAGACATCCATGTGAACGTGAGTGGGAAACACAGAGGAAAAGAAGAGAGACAGTTCTCACCATAGGATCTTTTGGCACCTCTACAGCATTAGGCAAGGAAAAACAATTACGTGAGGATAAGCTGGGTGAGCACTGTATCCCAAGAGCTGATAATTTAGAGGAGAGTGGAAAAGAAACAGAAGTAGGGAAGTCGGAATCACAAAATAAATGATGCTTACAAAAGAATATCAGTATATTCCAAACTAGTCTTATAACTGATAGCTGTTCTCCCATTCTCTCTTGGGATGAAATGTGGTCTTACCCTGCCAAACAGAGTCTTAAAAGCTGCAGAGATTTCCTGGCGCTGAGCGTTACTTCGGGATGTCAACAGAGTCAGGATGCTCTCCTCATCTGTGCCTGCAATTTATGGTTAACAATTACATTTTGGCTCCTACATGCATACTCTCCCAATGATCTTGGCAACCCGCTTCCCAGTCACCTTATTTCCTTGCCTCTCCCATGTGAATATAAAATATATTTTATGGCTGGCGCAGTGGCTCACACTTGTAATCCTAGCTCTTTGGGAGGCCAAGATGGGAGGATTGCTTGAGGCCAGGAGTTCAAGACCTGCCTGGTCAACATAGTGAGACCCCCATCTCTTAGAAAAAAAAAAAAAAAAAAAAAAAAAATATATATATATATATATACACACACACACACACACACATATATACATATACACACACATATATATATAAACGTTTTATTAAACAGTTTATTAAAAATTTACAATATATAAAATGTTATGTTTTCAATATATTCTACCCCCCTATTCCCAACATATTGGGAAGTAGATGGAAAAATACTCCTGCCTTTTAAAAAACTTAGTGTACCTAGTTTTTTAAAAACACACAAATAAGTATGAGCTAAGGCAAAACGTTACAAGTGACTCAGGAGAGATCTAGGTATTAAATGGGACTCAAAGAAGGGTCTCCTAGCTGATAGGAGGTGGAAGGGAGTCTTGGAGAATGCTTCATGGAGAAGGTGACACCCACAAGTCTTGAAGGATGGAAGGATTGTGAAAGGCAGTGACGAAAGGAAGGACAGCCTTTAGAATGAGAGAAAAGCTCAGCTGTGGAGAAATACAGGGCTTTCATAAACAGCAGATAAGCCAGAATGGTTGGGTCTGAGAACACATTAAACAGTAATGGGAGATGAGTCTGGAAAGGTGGGCTGGATACAATGGAAGGACTTGCAGGGCCAGAAAGCACATGAACAGTAGTACAAAAGGAGCCTGAGCACAGGAGATCAGTGACACATGGAAATCCTTGAGATGAGAGGTTTTTAAATGACTAGAAAAGAGGCTGGGGAAAGAGAAGAGACTAGCAGAATCAGAATGGGATATCTGATTGGCAACAGAGCTGCACAGCTGCTCACCTGCAGGGATGGCTGCCTTATCGACTCGGGCCTCTACCACACAGGTGAGGGTGACAAGCTCAAAAGCACGGAGGCTGAATTTAACTGCCTGTTCAGTTCTAGAGACTGAATATTAGGGATGGTTTATGGCAAGCTTGTCCAACCCACGGCCTGCAAGCCACATGTGGCCCAGGACAGCTCTGAATGCAGCCTAACACAAACTCATAAACTTTCTTAAAATATTATGCAATTATTTTGCTTTTTTTTTTTTTTTTTTTTTTTTAGCTCATCAGCTGTCATTATTGTTAGTGTATTTTATGTGTGGCCCAAGACAATTCTTCTAATGTGGCCCAGAGAAGCCAAAAGACCGGACACTCTGGTTTATAGTATTATTTTGTTATCTTAACGTCTCTCTTCTCCTACAGATTTCAGATCAAAATATTCTAAAATTATTCTTACTGTAATTAATGACTTGTTTGGAAAAACAAATATCACATTTGCTTTAGAAAGAGGAAGCTAAATTTACCCAGGCCTTTCATGGCCTTCCGAAGAGTTTCTGCATCAGCCCGCTCATCAAATCCAGGGAAGTCAGTCACAGTGCCTCTGAGAACCTAATTCAGGAAACACAGTGGTATTATTCATATCATGACTAATATGACAAAGTAAATAACACAAACAGGAAGCCGCTTGCTATGTATCATGTTCAGTCATTAAATAAATTTACCATTTGATAAGATTTGTGACCCCTTTTGAACTGGGAAGGGAACCATTTACAATGGGAATTGGCAGGACCGATTCAGCACGGAAGCTATCCTGATCACCTGTAATACCATCAGTGGGAAGGCTGGCTCCCTCTTCTCTGTGACGAAACCCATCAACACCTCCTGGTTCACAGAGGGCACGTCTTTGCAGGTTCCCTTCCCATTAAGTCTCACACCATTTTGATCTACAAGCATACTGAGCCCGCATTAAATCTTAATACCCTGTCCTGAGTACTCAATTCTAAGCAGTGCTCTTGTTACGTGCCTTTTGATCTAAGTCCTGTTTCTGTATACTTACTTAGGGACTTTACAATAACCCAGCAAAGCCTGAAATGATCGCTCATGTGCCACAGGAATACAAATTTTTGAATTTAGAACTTTATAAAGGTGTATTGGAAGATATTCTTCATAAAGCTTCCTGTTACACATTACTTTATCATATATATACACTGCTTTTAATAACCTAATAACCAAAATATCTTCATATTTCAAAAAAAGATAGCGATATCAGCTAGGTGTGGTGGCTCACGCCTGTAATCCCAACACTTTGGGAGGCCGAGGCGGGCAGATCACAAGGTCAGGAGATTGAGACCATCCCAGCTAACACGTTGAAACCCCGTCTCCACTAAAAAAATTAGCTGGGAGTGGTGGCGGGCGCCTGTAGTCCCAGCTGCTCGGGAGGCTGAGGCAGGAGAATAGTGTGAACCTGGGAGGCGGAGCTTGCAGTGAGCTGAGATCGCACCACTGCACTCCAGCTGGGGCGAGACAGCGAGACTGTCTCATTTAAAAAAAAAAAAGTTAGTGATATCATTAGATCCTGAGAGTCACAAGGCTTTATTAATACTGAGCCATAAATGTTTATCTTATGCTAAATGGAGGCTCCCAGAATTTACTTTACCAATAAATGTTTTTGCATTCCCTCAAAACTCCTGCTTAGGTACCATCTAAACTGAGAAATAAACAGATAAAAGGACTGTAAAGCTAGCCTGGTTTACAATCTTACATGTCTTATCATAAATGCACAAAAGCACAGTCACAAAAAGGAGGAAAGTTTCTCTTCCATCTTAGCCTCCAATTGTTGCATATGCCAACAATAACATAATACTAATCAAATTTTAAAAGATGACAACAGAGAGAGATAGCCATGGTGAAGAACTTCCCCAGGGCATAGTGTCAAAGGTCAGTTCAGTGGCCTTCTCTCTTTAGTGGTACTAAATTAGGCTTCCTGAAGAAGTGGCACTCATGGATCCAGGAGATAGTGACAAAGACTCTCCCTTTGTCCACACTTTGAACAGGCTCCCCTGAGCCCTCTTCTCAACTAGTCCTTGTCATTGGGCCTCCTTTGCCTGCCTAGCAAGAAGCTTGCTAAGTCAGTTTAAGGAGGATACCCCTACTTTTGGTATCTGATCACCCTCTGTTATGAACTGAACATCTATGTCCCTTCAAAATTCATATGTTGAAACCCTACCCCACCACATGATGGTAAATGGGAGGTAGAGCCTTTGCGAGATAATTAGAATTAGATGAAGTCATGAAAGCAGGGCCCCCAAAATGAGATCAGCATCCTTGTAAGAATCCGGAGACAGCTTGCTTCTCTCTGCTCTGTCATGTGAGGCTACAATAATGTCTAGAAGAAAGCCCTCACCACACCCAACCATGCTGGCACCCTGAGACTTCCAGTCACCAAAACTTTGAGAAATGAATTTCTTTCTTTATAAGCCACCCAGTCTATAGTATTCTGTTACGGCAGCCCAATGAACTAAGCTACCCTCTATATCTGATCAATTTCCTCATCCCCTCTCCCAACATCTGATCATCCTGGCCTGCCTTCAGCAAGAATCCTATTAAATCAGTTTAGCACAAGTCCCCCTAACTTGATGTTTCCTGTTAGTAACTTTCCATGCACTGACCTCACTCTGCTTGTTAGCTATAAATCCCCAATCGTCTTCACTGTATTCAGAGTTGAACCTAATCTCTCTCCCCTGTGGTAACAGTCATGACTTACATTGTAATATTCTTGACTGAGGTCTTCCTTACCATCAGAATAACTTTTTCTTCAACAGCAGTCCTTACCCTTGTTCAAGAAGAGAAGACACACTGTTCTTTCCTCTGAACAGGGTCAGCTATGAGAGAACTTATCAGAAAACCTGACCTCATGAAGCCCCACATGACCTTAACTTCTAAGTCAAGTGGTATGATCACGAGGTCAAAAGAATATAATTCAAGAGAAAAAGAGGTGTTTCCAGATTGATGTCCCAGCCCCAGGTTGTTGAAAGCACCACTGGTAACAGCTTTCTCTCCCTCTGTGCCTCAGCTAAACAAGGGACTGTGGCCAACTAGGAAAAGGGGAAGGGGAGCCTCTCTCCCACTTGTCTCGTGGAGAGGTTATGAAACTAAGCCAGAGCTGTTCATTCCACCAAGAGGGAGATCCACCCACAGCCAGGCTACTCTCCATTTCCACCTCATCTAAGGAGCGCAGACACATAAAGACCAACAGATTCCCTGCCATTCATTCTATACGTTAATCCATATGAAACTGAATGGTTGAATACTGACAACTTCATAAAAGGAGTTATAGTTTAGAAAAGAAATTGATAAGATTTGAGAAGATGATGCTCAAAACTAGCCTGGGTTAGTAAAGTTCTTTCTCTCAGATCAAGTTACAGCTTCTCTTTAATGAGACCACCTCAAATTGATCAGTATCATTGTAAAAATGAATAAACTCCACAAGTTTTCTTAATGTGAGAACTTAGGATTGAATGCCCCTTGTAGTTCATCTTTCTTTTTACTCATTGACTCATCATCTTTTGAATGTCTCCCACGTCCAAAGTATTATACTAACTACTAGTTAAAAGTCAGGATCCCTCAAGTTAAGCATGAAATGACAGGCATATAACTAATCAGGTGCAGTAGAATATGTACACACAGAGGCTGGATTAGGGCAATGTGAGCACATTTGAGAGGACTATATTGGGAAGTGTGAAAAGAGAAAAAATTCGGAAAAAAATTCCAAACAGTCTTGAAAGTTGCCTGTGAATTTGCCAGGCCAATCTGGCACTTTAGCTGAAGAGTTAAGTATTTCAACAGACTGGAACAAGCAGTAAGGTTGAAACAAAAACAAGGGAAAGGTCACAGTGAAGGGAGGGGAAGGGCATAAAAGCCACGCTAAAATGTGCAGACCTCATCCTGTAGGCAACAGGAAGCCACTGGAGGACACTCAGGCAGGGAAGAACAATGTCAACTCTGCACAGCAATATGCCTCTGGCATCAGTGGACACGATGGAACCGACTGTGCAAGAGTGACAAGAAGACTGCTTAGAAACTAACAACACGAAGAAGGAAAGGAAGACCTAAACAAAGGCAGGGACAGAAACAGGCCCCAGGTAGACAGGAACTACTTAGGGTGATTCTGTTTTTTGGATGAGAAAGAGGATGGCTGGCTTTGCATTTCTCCATAGTAGGCTTGTGAGTTGTCAGCATACGCCCGTAGTAGCTGGAGGAGGCCACCACGCAAGACAATATTAATGGGGTGGAAAGAGCCAGAGGAGAAGGGAAGGTGACCTACAATCAGAGTGGCAGCTGGTATCTGCTGAGTGCAGCAATGCACCAGGCACCGTCACAGAGCTTCACATAGATCATCTCAGGGAAATCCCATCTTACAGACAAAGAAACATACTGGCTCAGAAAGGTTCTAGCAAGTGAGTCACCAAATGACCTTCAAGCAAGCAAGTTGCAGAGATGGGACTTGAAGCCACAGGACCTTGGCTCCTGGGCTCTTACCCATGAAGCTACACTGCACTCCTAAAGGCAAGAAGAAAATCCAAGGAGGGTGATGGCATGGAAGCTGAAGGAGACAAATGTTCCAGGAGGAAAGAAAGAGGAGGCAGTGTCCAATACCACAGCAAGTCAAGGAAGAGCTAAGAGTAAAAGGGTCCACTGGATTTGGTAACTAGGAGGTCTTCGGTGGTGTTTAACAGTCTGGCTATAGGACACTCAGGAATGAATTGAGGGAAAGACCATCTCAACGAAACAGTTTGCAAACCAGGCTTTTAAAAACACAGTTAAGAAAAAAAAAAAAAAAAAAAAGGCTTGATAAGGTTTGTAGGCTATGAAGAAACTTCTGGAGAGACAGAGAGGTTAAAAACAGGGAGAGGTTAGAAACAGAAGAGACATGAGGGATTTGCCTAAAGAAAAAAGATATCTGACACCAGAGACTGAAGGAAATTAGGTGAAAGGTGAATGGAAGAAAAGCATCTTAAAAATCTCACCTACTAAGTATGAAGAAACAACTGCTGGTCCTCTTTTTGAGAGCTTTCTAGAAATTGTGAAACACTTTTGCTACATTCCATACAATCAGAGTCACCCACCAAGAATAGCAAAGCCACGTAGCGGTATTAAGAGACCAGATGTGAATCAGGGAAATGAGTCAGAAGGGCAGAACCCTTGTTTGGACATCCTGCGCAAACCCCATCACTGCCCACACAAAACTGTCTGCAAATGTGACTTTAAATGACTCATTCAAGAGGGCTTCCCCTGTTTCCTGGAGTCCCCACACTTTACCCAGATTAATGCCAACTCTTAAGTAGGTACCGTTCCCTCACCCATTCACCCATCCTCAGTTCATCCTCAGTTCCCTTTATCTGCTACCACCAATGCCTTACAAAGAGAATTATAATATATTCTTAGATAATACTTGGCCAAAATATACAATTCACTCTTTTAATTCTCACCTTCAAAAATATCCATTCTTTAGGTCTATAATTTTGTTGGCTTTTTTTTTTTTTCTCTAAATGAAAAAGTTCTTTACCCACAAGGACTAGGTATGCCAAAATAAAATGAATAAAACCAACCAAACAACAAAGGAAGGGTTGCTTTTCTAGACACAGAACTTAGACATAAATAACAATTTCAAGTTTAAAGATGAGAAAGTATTCACCTGTCTGGAACATTTTAAATAAAGCCTTCCTGAAGACACAGAAAAGGACTAAACTCTCTTTGTTCTCCAGTTCCATATAATCAATATTTACTCAAATACCGCCCCCCACACCCCACCTCCAGCATTCCACATAATATTAACTAGGAGCTGGAAATCATGAAGCAAACCACAAGCTGAGCACCTGCTAAGCCACTATGCAGTGATTTTTAAGGGTGGTTCTTCTGAGGCCCAGGTTTCCAAAGACCTTGAAGCCACTCCAAAAAACAGTAAGCTGGGAAGACAATGGCCTCCCCACTTCATGTACGTACACTAGGGCCCTATCTTACGTACGTACTAGAGGCCCATTAATATTTCCTGCAATAATGGTTCCCACTAATGAGAAAATGAATTATTTTATCACTGTACTAAGAAAAAAATAAGAAGGGCATAAAAGAGGGAAATGTCAGTGTGACCTGATTATGCTTTGAGCTGCAAAGCAAAATAAGTATCAGGGAAAAAATTAGGACCTCCAAGAAGACTGAGGAGTACAAACACATCAGAGGTCAGAGACATGTTCTCAACCCCCAATCCTAACCCTTGCTCTAATCCCAACTCAGAAAAAGTGAATGATATAGTTCAAAGCGTTAAACTCGAACTGGCCTATTGCTTACTTTTGTGTAATTTCCTTTCCTTTTCAGGCTCCATCTTACTTGTTTTTGCTTCTTTCCATTTGTCTATCCATCCTACCACCTTTGACCTGTTTCTTAAAATCAAATGCAAGGGAAAAAAAACAACACTGGAGAAGAGATTAAGTTGTTTGCATCGTGGTAGAAAAGAAGGTTTTGATAACAAAGTAAAGATCTGTAAAATGATTTAAATTTTTGTTGTGTATTTCTTTAATGCTCTGTGTTTAATGTTGTTGTCCCTTTACCAGTGTAAGAATGACTTCCCTTGACAAACACCAATAAAATGGAAAGTTAAATTGTGTGCTCCTACAAGTTGCCCAAGAATAACTCCAGTGATGTCTTGAGTGAGTTAAAGTGAGCAGGTGGCATTGGCCTCCCCTGAGTTCACACTGGAGGTCAGAGGAGAGTATGCTCTTTTACCAAATTGTTCCATTGGGCATTCCATGAATAAAACTTGAAAAGTTCTATCCCTTCCAAGACAAGGCTTGATTTCCCCACCTCACTGCAGTTTCACTCCACCATGCCAAACTCTTTTACACCTCTATGTATTTATTTGCTGTTGTTGCCTCTCTGTATGATGGCTTCCCTCCTTTGTCCCATACAAAGAATGCCAACTAAGTAACCTCAATTTCCTCTTCTGTGAAACAAAAATAGTAATACCTATTTCCTAAACTATGTGGACTAAATAACGCACACAAAAGACTTGGCAATGCATCTATTATATCAATAAATCTTAGATCCATTTCCCATTGCGCTCATGTTTAACAATACTTGGCACACAGTGGAAATGCAAAAGCCTCATGCATTCAAGAATGCATGCATCGATGAAAAAGAGAACAGTTAAGAACTAGTGTCCGGCCAGGCGCAGTGGCTCATGCCTGTAATCCCAGCACTTTGGGAGGCCGAGGCACATGGATCACTTGAGGTTAAGAGTTCAAGACTAGCCTGGCCAACATGGCGAAACTCCGTCTCTACTAAAAATACAAAAATTAGCCAGGCGTGGTGGCACATGCCTGTAATCCCAGCTACTTGGGAGGCTGAGGCAGGAGAATCACTTGAACCCAGGAAGCAGAGGTTGCAGTGAGCTGAGATCGCGCCACGGCACTCCAGCCTGGACAACAAAGCAAGACTCCATCTCGGGAGAGAAAAAAAAAAAAAAAAAAAAACTAGTGTCCAAAGAAATGAAGCCAGGAGTATAATTCCTTGCAATTAATCAATTGATGATATGTTTACATATTATGTAAATTAACTAAACTGAAAGACTGGGTCTAAAAAGTACTTAAAGCAAAGGTCTTAGGAGCCCCAATTTTTAAAAAACAGATGCATTTGTGAAATTTTAGAATAGTATGAAGGTTATATGAATAAAATGTATTTCAGGAATGAATCTATGCTGTAAAAGCACTGTTATATTTCTACCATTTTGAACTTCTAAGTCATTAAAAGAAGAAAGCCGGACTGCCTGTAACTAGCTTGATCACCTATGCAGGCCTTCCAAGGAGAACTGGATATTAGATAAGGAAATCAGGGTTTGCTGAATGCCAATCAATTGCTCAGTGGCTTGCAAAGCAGCCAAGTAGTTTTGGATCTAGTTCCTTCTCAGCAGCCAAAATGAACTTAAGAGTTAAACAGATAAGGAACTGAGAGAGACCACTAGGAGTAGCACAGGCCATGAGTAAACAGGTAACCCTGATCTAAGATCCCAAAAGTGAACATTAGCTCCAGAGAGACTTGACTTTAAAAAATGAATGGCATGAAAAGATGCAATCAATATCCAGTCAGCTCCTCTGGAAGGAGCTTCATCTTATTTATTTACATTTATCCTGCTTGCTCGGCACAGGGCTTTTTAAAATTATTGTAATAATTTTAAACCAACCGAAAATATTTCTGATCAAACCTTGTAACTTAAACATATACCATAGAGATAATTCTGATGTTCATGAGAACACTTGGACACAGGAAGGGGAACATCACACACCCACACCGGGACCTGTTGTGAGGTTGGGGGAGGGGGAAGCGATAGCATTAGGAGATACACCTAATGTTAATGGGTACAGCACACCAACATGGCACATGTATACATATGTAACAAACCTGCACGCTGTGCACACGTACCCTAGAACTTAAAGTATAACAAAAATATATATATAATAAAAAATAAACAAAAAAAAATTCTGATATTCATGAAGCTTCTAATGAACAATTACGTAGCCTAGTTTTGCCTTCCTGACATTCTTACTGCTCAGACGCCGCACCCAACTTTAATACTAAACTTTTTCTTTTAAGACGTAGTCTCACTCTGTTGCCCAGGCTGGAGTGCAACAGTGGCGCGATCTCAGCTCACTGCAACCTCCGCCTCCCGGGTTCAGGTGATTCTCCTGCCTCAGCCTCCCGAGTAGCTGGGATTACAGTTGTGCACCACCACACCCGACTAATTTTTGTGTTTTTAGAAGAGACAGGGTTTCACCATGTTGGTTAGGCTGGTCTCGAACTCCTGACCTCGTGATCCGCATGTCTCGGCCTCCCAAAGTGCTAGGATTACAGGCATAAGTCACCATGCCCGGCCAATACTAAATATTTTAACAAAATGTTTTACTTTCATGATTTCCAAAAATAGTAACAAAACTAGAGCAAAATTTAACACTCTGTATCTTTTTTAAAACATTACTTGTAACTTTTATGATGAGTAAAAACTGTAGTTTTGATAGAAAACAGTCTTGGTGTTATACTGTCATAGGGCTCAGGTACATAATTTTATATGCAAACCACCATTCTCCTAGGTTTTGTATACACATGGCCTTTATGATACTAATCATTCTTTGAAATTATTAAAATTAATGGCCACAACTGGAAAATGTGTTCACTTATACTATTTGGGTAAACAGTCTACATAATGAAAAGGAATTGATGAACCCTCAGACATCACTGGGGAACTTACAAGAGATTCAAGAAACTGCCAAATGAGCAAAGATAGAGGGAATTATTATTTGATGCTTGTTAAATCTTCATGTACATCACCACACCAGCATATCAAGATAGGAAAAATATTACTCAGGAAAGTTAATTCCACATAAAAGTATCCTTTCTATGGAGAAGAACTTAAACTAAACTTTCCACTTGAAGTAATATGAGAATTGGTTTACTGTAACATTTAAGTGCAAAAGAAGAGGTAAGAATGAGATCACTGTATGAGTTTAATAATCAACTCATCTTTTTTTTTTTTTGAGACGGAGTCTCGCTCTGTCACCCAGGCTGGAGTGCAGTGGCGCAATCTCGGCTCACTGCAAGCTCCGCCTCCCGGGTTCACGCCATTCTCCTGCCTCAGCCTCTCCGAGTAGCTGGGACTACAGGCGCCCGCCACCACGCCCGGCTAATTTTTTGTATTTTTAGTAGAGACGGGGTTTCACCGTGGTCTCGATCTCCTGACCTCGTGATCCGCCCGCCTCGGCCTCCCAAAGTGCTGGGATTACAAGCGTGAGCCACCGCGCCCGGCCCTAATCAACTCATCTTAATCCTCCCATTTTCACTTGGAAAGGACCAAGAAACCTTTTTCAATTTTGATAAGTCAATCTGATAAAAAGTGAACTATAAATAAGAGAGAGCATTGTTTTAGCAGTTAAAACACTTGTTTAAAAAAAACTATCTGGACTCTGACAAGCCAGTTAGATTGACAAGATCTGTGAAATCAGTTTTGGAGTTTTTAAGCCCTGATATCTTATTCACAAAAGACTGTATAACATGGTCAATATTTAAAGACGTTAAACTATCTTCTCTTTCCTACATTTTTGATAAACATTAATAACAGTAAAGAAGCCAGGCGCAGTGGGATTACAGTCCTGAGGCCGAAGAGGGAGGATCACTTGAGGCAAGGAGTTTGAGACCAGCCTGGCCAACATGGTGAAACCCCGTCTCTACTAAAAATACAAAATTAGCTGGGCGTGGTGGGGTGCCTGTAATCCCAGCTACTTGGGAAGCTGAGACACGAGAATTGCTTGAACCCGGGAGGCAGAGGTTGTAGTGAGCGAGATTACTACGTCACTGGACTCCAGCCTGGGCGACAGAGTGAGACTCCGTCTCAAACAAAAAGGAAAAAAAAAAAAAAAAAAAAAAACAGTAAAGAAAGCCTGTAGTAGATTACCAATTTCTGAAACAGTCCCAAGGCAAATTCAATTGAGAACTCGTTCCACGAGTTCATTGCTTAAGAAAAACAGCGCTTGTGTTTAATCTTTTGGATTAAAAAAAAAAAATCAGAGCCTACAACCTACAGTTTTAGTAAAACTGGGCTGAGCAACTGGAAAAAGCCAATGCTCAATCACAGTATTAAAATACAGAAAACTTGGCGGAAAAAAAAATAAAGGAAGTCGGGGGGCGGGGCGGGGCGGGGGGGAATGCGTTCGCCTCACATGACCACGATGAGCTGTTCTTGCTCTGGTTCTAATTTGAGCTACTCTCTGGATTTTGGGGAAGGCCCACTTTTACACATTCACTCATGAAAAGGGAGCGCACACAAATCCGGCCACGTCACCAGCTGCTGCGCGCGAAGGCAGCTTGGCGGCGTCGGTGCTGGTTCCGGAGGGCGCTCAGCGGGAAGAACCGGGACACAGGAAAGGGGGCGGGGAAGCAAAGGGGGTACAAGAAAGGTGGAAGCGATGTCCCCAAAGCAGGTTCCGTTTCCTCCTAAACTTTTTGGCTTTCAGACAAATCCTAAAAAGTCCCTCGTCGTAGCATACAAAGTTGTGGGTAAATCCAGCGCAGTGCGCGGCGCACGGCCTTACCTGTGCCATGGCGACGAGTCAGGTCAGGGGAAGATGAAGTAGGACTGCAAAAGAGAAGAAACCTCGGGTTTAGCGCGCCACTCGCAACTCGCGCCCTCCCCAAGCGCAGGTCCGAGGGGACCCGGCGGCGCTCAGACAGCCCGGAGGGCCCCGCCACTGGGCCGACCCGCCCTCTCGCAGCTACCTCGACAGCTCTCGGCCAAGCGTTCGCGCGAATCCAGTGCCCGGCGACCCCGCTCCCCTCTCCAGAAGGAGCCCCCTCCCCTGGCTGCGACCACTCACCCAGACTGTGGGACCCGAGTGCCCCGAACCCCCGGGAGAGCGGCGGAGAGCCGGGCGACGGTACGCGGGGCGACGCCGAGATGCGGACGCTGAAGGATCCGGCAGCTGCGCCCAGACTGATCCAAGCAACGGAAACGCCAGCGGCCCCGCCCCGGCCCTGCCCGGCTTGGCCCGGCCCACCCCCGCCAGGGCCTCAACCGCAGACCGGCCGCGCCAGCCGGGCCCGCCCCTGCCCCGGCCTCAGCGCGCCTGCGTGGGTCGCGGCTCTTCCCAGTCGGTCTCCCGCGGCGAGGACTGTCCCGCTAGTCTCCCGGGCCTGGGTGGGGCGTGGCCGCAGCAGCGCTGCTGGAACCAGGAGGGGGCGCCGCTCCCCCGGGGGCCCCGGGGACCTCTGGTCCTCGCGCCGCGGGAAGGGCGTGGGGAGCTGTCCAGGGCTCGGGGTTTTGGAGGTGCTTGAGCCTCCCTGCTCTCTGTGACCGCAGGAACCGTAGCCTCACTCGGGTGCTCAACATAGCAGTGCGTGGGTGTCTTTTTGGAGGCGAGACAAAATCATCCCAGCTAAGGACAGCGCGCCTTTGTCGATGGGATAGAAAAAACGTGAAGGGAGGGCCGTTTCCCAAGTTGTTTTTGTTTCTGTTTTGTTGTTGTTGTTTTAATGCCTGTTATTGCTTCCTAGATGGCCTCTCTTAAATGTATAGCCTTCTAGTAGCATATGTGGGGTATTTGAAAGCCTCTGCTTCCAATCAGTTTCTGTTTTCAAAACTAGCCTAGAACTTTAATATGACTTAAATTTGAGCCATGCCTCATATTGGTTCAACATAAAATATATGAGTATATGAGAGAGAGGGGGTGGGAGGGAGAATCTACAGCGTATTGTACTAGCATGGTGCTGTGTTCTGTGAAAGGGCTTTATATGCAAAGCAGCCCCCAAACGCGAAGGAGCCAAGAAACCAAAGAACAAGACGGACAAATCCAGTCTGTAGGTAATAGGTGTGTTATTGGAGGATATCGTAGACAGAAGCATGGCCTTGGGCGGCGGCAAGCAGATAAATTTCTGCACTGTTACTCCCCAGACCCTGGCCTCATATACTGTAAGGAAAGAGTAAACTGCTCTGTGCAAGACAATTAAAGGCAGCCCTCCGGAACATGTGAGAATGCTGTATGTATCATAGCCTACAATGTGGGCAATAGCATCAAGGTTGACATGTTCTTATGCTAAGGACAGTTAAAAAAAAAATCCTAGGAATCAGGAGGTATTCATGGGACTGGGGTTATTAAAGGTCAACATGGCGGATTAGCATCTAGGATATAATCACTTTTGTCTCCATATGCTGGAAAAGGAAAAGTAGAAGACACAGTGACCTTCTCAGACTTACTGGTATGGGGAGGGAAGGTGCCGGGGCAGAGGGGACAAGAGGACAAGTTTGCGACACTAGATGCAGTGTTCTAGACATACGCTAGAATGGGAAGTGCAAAGTGCTTCTCAACGGGGAGGTTAAGGGTAAGAGATGAGGATCTAGTCTTCTTTGAGAATGAGGAAGAATAAATTAAATGGACAGCAAATGTGGTTCTTTGTATAGAACTTCTCATTCGCTTTCACGTGTGAACTACATGCCTATTCCAGCCCCGACAAAGTCACAACAGAGTGGTTGTTCTCTGGAAAAGGAGGCAAAATTGCAAAATTTGTGGAGCTTGCCAACCCCATCACCCCCACCCCACTGGCAGGTTGCCTTTCCTCTGGGAGCTTCCTCTCCACCAGCCCAGCTGTCTACTCAGCCTCAGGCTCTCCCCAAGTCAGCACCTCCCCCGGGTTTTCTTTACAGGTATTAATATATCTGAAGGCAGCCCTTTTCTGAGCATCTGTCTCCGTTGCCCCAGCTTTTCTACTTTCTCTCTGCCCTGCACCAAAAGCAGGACCCTTAATCTTGCCTAGAGCATTCTTTTTTCTCACCCACATCCACTTGAACTCAGTTTGCTTCTCTCACTTTCTACTCTCACATTAATGGAATTAAACAGGACCTCAGAGATCCTGTATTTAACAATCATTGATTTTACAGGGACATGAGACTCATCATGGGTTAGTGACTTGCTTTATGTCCTGCAGCTAAATACTGACAAAATCGATGAGTTATTGGACTCAGAGTCTTGAAGTACTCCAGTTAGCATTTCTTTCACTTCCAGTAATATCAGTTTATTCAACTCCTACTCTGGTCCAGGCACAGATCTAGGCGCTGGGGTAAACACGGTAAGTGAAACAAAGGCCCTGCCCTCATAGGTCATACATTCTGGTGGAGGAAACAAACAATAAACAAATATCTAATATGTCCTGTGTGATGTCTGGTATAAAGAAAATAAAGGCTAGGGAATGGAAATGAAGGGAACACTATTTTGCGGAGGTGATATGAAGCCATTTCTGAGAAGCCTTGAACAGAAACCTAAATTGATACAATTTAATTGTATTTGACAACTGTACACTGAGCACCTGTGCAAAGGCCATACCTAAGAATTTGCACCTTAATATTATAGATAAAGCATGTATACGTACACCACAATGAGAGACTATAAATCATGAAAGAAATGCATAGAATGCAATCAAAATGCAATTAGTTTCAGAGGAAACAGCTAATATTTTGCCAAATGGTTGACATAGCATTTGGATAAGGCTTTTGAGAGAGGATATTTTATCAAACAATGAAGGGGATAAAGGGTGGTCTGGTTAAGTGAACTGCAAAACCAAAAGAAGGAAAGTATCTCTTTGTGTCTGTGTGATTTGAACTGTCTAAAATGGCTGGAGTGGAAGGTACAATATTAAGAGTTGAGAGATGTAGAAACTAAAACACAAAGAAGCTCAGCGACTTACTTACAATGAAGAGAGATTGCCACATAAAGATTCTGCGTTGAATTGTGTATTTAATTGATGGATTTTGAACAGCTGATGTTCTTAACTACCGAGTGATATAAATGATAGGCACTCAGGAAATCTCTTTCACTACCTCTTGTCAGCCTAATAAACAGAGAGGGAGACTTTCTAAAAGAAAATGATATTTATTTGGGAATGGGCATTACAATGGGAATATGTGTGCCATATTAAGCTATTTTGCATATTCAGGGAGGTAAAGGAAGGCAAAGGTTTTTCAAGGAATAAGGAAGATTAAATCATTGTTTTTGAGATAATTATCATTGGCTACAGTAATCAATAACTAGAGTGGCACCAGTCTAATGTACAGGCAGTTGCTGGGCAGATGTCTCCGCAGAAGTTCTCTCTCTCTCTCTCTCTCTGTGTGTGTGTGTGTGTGTGTGTGTGTGTGTGTGTGGTTGCAATGGCCTTTGTCCAAAGTTGTGGTTTTTGCCGTATTTTTCAATAGTTCTTGTTATCAGGCATTTGTGTATTAGAACCCTCCCTTCATGGCCTTCCCCAGCCATTTGTCAGGGATTTGTCTTGTTTTTTAACACAAGTGACTCCATTTTGATAAGGACAGCTTTCACACTCTTAAAAACAAGTGTCCGTCATTCATCCCCCAATGGCCTTTATCAGTGTCCAAATGTCATCTTTAGAATCTCTGCCAGATTCGCCAGTTAACTCTTTCGTCTTTCTAATTAAACTTTCTCTTCTTATACATTTAAAAATTAAAGTCCTTCTTTCTCAGTGTATTGTCTTTGTGTTGTGTTCATTATAAGTACTACATAATAATTTTGGGGAGTTTTTTATACTAGTCTTAGATATAAATAATGAGTTTCAGCTGTTTTCCATGAGACACTCAGGTCACATCAATTTTCTTTTTATTACAGAAATATAACAAATGCCAGAGAACTAATTTACAAACACACTCTTGAAACTCTATTTATTTGTTAACTCAGGATTTTCCCTATCTCAATTATTTGGATCATTCAGGAACTAGCCAATTTATTCTAAATAAGTCACGGAGCTTCTTTGTGTTTTAGTTTCTACATCTCTCAACTGTAATATTTTGATCATATATTCATGGCGCTACTGTTTCCCTTGATTATAATGACACATAAAAGAAAATAAGTTACAGACTTTTTATAAATAAGTACAAAACAAATCTTCTTTAATTTTAGAGGAATTGGAATCTTGTTTTTAAGAAAATTATAACATTTTCAACCAGTCTACTTTAAAAATTGATTTTGTTTAATAAATAGATCTGTTGCAAATTATGGCAAGTTAAAGAAGAAGAAAAGATGGCAGGAGAATGAATTGCATGAAGCAGAAGAAACAAGAGAGTGGCTGAGGAGTAAGGTAGGGGCTAGATACAAAGGGAAAGGAGGAACATCATGTCTTCCAGGCAAGATCTGGAAAAAGCACACTCTCTGAAGACAGAGACAGTTGAGTTCAAATCCCTACTCTGCCTGCATACCAGGGATGTGACTTGGACAAATTATGTGATTTCTCTGATCCTTGGCTTCCTTATCTAGAGTGGAGGCTAGTTTCAAATAAGTTAATTTGTGAAACTGCCTAACAAATTGTGAAAAAGGGTTGATTCCATTCCCCCATGGCTCTTTTTTCTTTCAGAAACCCTCACCATCATTCTCAGCTCCTGTTCTGATGATTAAGGGCCCACCTTCATATTAAAAGCAAAAATAACCTCCTCTGGACCCACTGCTCCACTGCAGCAGGACCTATTGCCAGCCAGTCTCTCAGAGATGGCAGGTCCAACTCTTGGGGGCCAACCTGATGCTTCCTGGTGCCATTCCCCCTTCTTCCCACCTATTCTTCCTCATCCGGAGTCTACCATCAATGGCCCCTGTCAACAAACAACTAGCCTAGACCCCCACCCTCTACCCTTCTCTCCACATGCAGGCCCTCTGATCCCTATCTGCTGGTGCCAACAACTGTAAAACCGTCACCTGGAATTTAATTCAAGTCACCTATCTGGGCTCAACTCATTCATGTCTTAAAGTCCCAGGGTGAGATTAAAGGTGGGGCTGCCTTCCTCGGTGGGCTCTGCCAAGTCTTTTTCCACCATCATCTCTACATCCCAGCAGTGATACTGGAATGTAGCTTTATTCTAGTGGCTCCCCATTCTTGCTCTTTAGATTTAAAGTGGTTGTACTGTCCCTGGAGAAAATAGGTCTCTTAGTGTGTTCAGGCTGCCATAACAAAATTGCATGAAGTAAGTAGCTTATAAACAACAGAAATGTGTTTATCACAGTCTGAAGCCTGGAAAGTCCAAGATCAAGCTTCCACAGATTTGGGGTCAGGTGAGGGCTTGCTTCCTCATAGACAGCCATCTTTACTGTAACCTCACATGGCAGAAGAGACTAGCTAACTCTCTGGGGTCTCTTTTTTAATGGCACTCTTAGTCCCTTTTCTGCTGCAATAAAAATACCACATATTGGGTAATTTATAAAGAACAGAAGTTTATTTGGCTCACAGTTCTGGAGACGGGGAAGTCCAAGAGCATGGCACCAGCATTTGGTGAGGGCCTTCATGCTATATCATCTTGTGGAGGAAGGCAGAAGGTAGAAGGGAAACCAAGCACTTGAGATCAAGAGAAAGGGGACCAAATTCATCCTTTTTATCAGGAACTGACTCCCGAGATAACTAACCCACTCCCGTTCAAGAGGGCAGAACCTTCATGACCTACTCACCTCTTAAAGGCCCATCTCTCAACACTGTTGCATTGAGGATTAAGTCTCTAACACATGGACTTTGGAGGGCACGTTCAAACCATAGCAGGCATTAATCTTAATCATGAAGTGGAGTTCCCATGACCTCATCATATCCCAAAGGCCCTACCCCTAATGCCATCACCTTAGAGGTGAGGATTTCAACATATCCATTTGAGAGGGACACATTCAGACATAGCGACAGGTCCAGGTATCTTTCAGAAACTCATCCTGAGCTAACAGTGCTAACTATCTCCTTATTGAGATTCATGTGCTCACCAAGAAATTAAAAGCAGAGACTCCTCAGGAGATTTTCAGTTTTAGATGTCTTTCCATTGTTTTTTTTAATTTTATTATTATTAAAAAATATGGAACGCTTCATGAATTTGCGTGTCATCCTTTTGCAGGGGCCATGCTAATCTTCTCTGTATCATTCCAATTTTAGTGTATGTTCTGCCGAAGCGAGCACTCTATTGTTTTTATTCAAAACATTTGTATTTATCCAGTAAAATGTAAATCAACTTTCCTAGCAGGACACTGGAATGTAAATCTCGGGTAATTAGAATATCTCATAGGAATCTTTCATGCAGAATCTTTAGGTGTGATTGAGATTCTCAACACTATTAGTAAAAGAAGCAGTAAAGGCTGGGCACGGTGGCTCACATCCGTAATCCCAGCACTTTGGGAGGCCGAGGCAAGTGGATCACTTGAGCTCAGCAATTCGAGACCATCCTGGGCAACATGGCAAAACCCCATCCCTACAAAAAATACAAAAATTAGGGGGGTGGAGTGGCACACACCTGAAGTCCCAGCTAGCTACTTGGGAGGCTGAGGTAGGAGGATCAGTTGAACCCAGGAGGTCAAGGCTACAGTGAGCTGAGTTCGCGCCACTGCATTCAAGCATGGGAGATAGAGACCCTGTCTCAAAAAAATAAAATAGGCCGGGCGCGGTGGCTCACGCTTATAATCCCAGCACTTTGGGAGGCCGAGGCGGGTGGATCACGAGGTCAGGAGATCAAGACCACGGTGAAACCCCGTCTCTACTAAAAATACAAAAAAATTAGCCGGGCGTGGTGGCGGGCGCCTGTAGTCCCAGCTACTCGGAGAGGCTGAGGCAGGAGAATGGCATGAACCCGGGAGGCGGAGCTTGCAGTGAGCCGAGATTGCGCCACTGCACTCCAGCATGGGCGACAGAGCAAGACTCTGTCTCAAAAAAAAAAATAAAATAAAATAAAATAAAATAAAATAAAAGAGAAAGAGAGAAGAAGAAGAAGCAATAAAAATATTAAGCATGCTTATAAAAGGACAAGCATCCTGCATCTCTTGTTTATTGCTGAATCCCCAACACCTAGCACAGTGCACATATTAATACATTAACTCATCCATTCAAAATATTTCATAAGCACCAGGCCGGGCATGGTGGCTCACACCTGTAATCCCAGCACTTTGGGAGCCTGAGGCAGACGGATCATCTGAGGTCAGGAGTTCGAGACCAGCCTGGCCAACATGATAAAACCCCGTCTCTACTAAAAATACAAAAATTAGCCAGGTGTGGTGGTGCATGCCTGTAATCCCAGCTACTCGGGGGCTGAGGCAGGAGAACCACTTGAACCCAGGAGGTGGAGGTTGTAGTGAGCCGAGATTGTGCCACCACTGCACTCCAGCCTGGGAGATAGAGCAAGACTCCATCTCAAAAACAAAACAAAACAAGACAAAAAAAACTCATGAGCGCTAAGTAACTGCTCATGAAATGTTTTGAATGGATGAGTGAATGTATGTGTGAATGCATTATAGTATAGGGTTATTGGGTTTTTTAAACGAAGGTTCCTATTAACTGCAAACTACTTATATTAAGAAGGCTATGAAATGAGATATGAAAAAGAGTTAAAAGGAAATTTTGTAAGAGAGAACTTTGCCAGGGGAATCAATGTATTCTCAGACAGCATTCTGAATTCCAAAAAGAACTCATCCGTGGTTAGGTTAAGTTTTATTTTCTGATTTTAACTAGTGTATGACCTTGGACAATGATTTGATTTTTCTTTATTTGGAATGTTGGTTAAGATTAAATGTGCTGACTTGTTTAATGCCTAAAAATAACAAGAAGATGAGTTTAAATTTCTCACCCCTTTTTTTTCTTCCAAAAGCTCTCACCACTAAATCCCACCTTCATTTTCCTTGCTGATGACTCAGTCCCCATCCATCCCACTCAAAATCTAAAATTAGCCAAGATCAGTGGCTTGTGCCTATAATCCCAGAAACTCGGGAGGGCTGAGGCTAGGAGGGTCACTTGAGCCCAAGAGGTCGAGGCCAGCCTGGGCAACATAGGGAGACCCTGTTCATGAAAAATAAGATAAAAATTTTAAAAATCAGTCAGGCGTGGTGGTAGATGCCTGTAGCCCTAGCTACCTGGGAGGCTGAGGCAGGAAGATCGCCTGAGCCCAAGAGTTCAAGGCTGCAGTGAGCTGTGATTGCCACTGCAGTTCAGCCTAGGTGACAGAGCAAGACCCCACCTCAAAAAAAAAAAAAAAAATTATGGGCCGGGCGCAGTGGCTCATGCCTACCCTCAGCACTCCTGTTTCTCAGGCCTTCAAACCTAAACTGGAATCCACACATAATCAGCTCTCAGGCTCTCAGGCTCAGGCCTCAGAATTTTACTGTCAGCTCCCTGGGTCTTCAGCTCACAGATGGTAGACAGTGGGAATTCTTAGTCTCTATAATCATGAGAGCAATTCCTTATAATATACCTCATTATGTATATATCTCCATATCCTATTGCTTCTGTTATTCTGGAGAACCCCGACTTTAGTATTCTAAAGAAAAAAAAAAAACTTTTTTCTACTCATGCAACACTTATGACACCAAATGTGTGGAGTTTATCCTCACATTTAGCAATTCTCCAACTCTCCAGCCACAAACTGGATGTCCTACAAGTAAACTATGACACTAACAACCTGGAGTTAATGCATATCCCACAAGACTGCTGCCCCACCTTCAGATGCCTGTCACACGTACCAAGTTGTCACCTGTAGTATAAATTGAGACTTCCCACAAGCTACTCTTCGGGTTTGGTAATTCTCTATAATGGCTCACAAGACTCTGGAAAACATTTACTTACTTTTACTAGTTTATTATAAAGGATGTTGCCAAGGATGCAGATGAAAATGTACATAGGGCAAGGCATGGGGGTGGGGCACAGGGCTTCCAGGCCCTCTCCAGGCATGGCACCCTTGCAGCAACTCTATTTGTTCAGCAACCCAGGAGCTCTTCACAGCCTGTTGTTTATGATTGTTATGGAGGCTTCATTATATAGGCATGATTGATTGAATCATGGGCAATTGGTTATTGAACTCAATCTCTAGCCCCTCTCTCCTCCTCATAGGAGGGGTGTGGGGCTCAAAGTTCCAACCCTTTAATCACATAGTTGGTTCCTATGGCAACCATCCCCCATCCTCTAAGAGCTACCTCCTTAGCACAAACTCAGGTATGGTTGGAAGGGGCTTATGAATAACAAAAGATGCTCTTCTCACCCCTACCTACCACCCAGAAAATCCCAAAGGTTTTAGGAGGTCTGTGCCAGGAACCAGGAACAAAAACCAAATATACGTTTTTTATTCTATCACAATATCACAAATATGCTGATGTAGATGTTAGAAGCCACAAACACAAGTATACAAGAAAGGCCTGCACAGATGGGTACATATGTGTGGCGTTGTGTGAGTGTCCATCTTAGAAGTCGGCCTCACAGGCATCAATGCATGTGATGGGAAGAACCTAGCCTTCAGAGTCAGGAAGTCTGCATTCTAGTCTCGGAACCGCCAAGAATTTGCACCGTGTGCTTAGATACAACACACTAACCTCTCCTGACCTGTTTTCGTATTCGTAACTGAAGAGATTCAACTATGACCCCAAGATTTTTTCAATTCTAAAGTGTCAGAGATTCTGGGATAGCCTAGCATCATCATTCATATATTTTTTTTTTGAGACAGAGTCTTGCTCTGTCACCCAGGCTGGAGTGCAGTGGCATGATCTCAGCTCACTGCAACCTCTGCCTCCTGGGTTCATGCCATTCTTGTGCCTCAGCCTCCCGAGTAGCTGGAACTACAGGCGCCCGCCACCACGCCTGGCTAATTTTTTTGTATTTTTAGTAGAGACGGGGTTTCACCATGTTAGCCAGGATGGTCTTGATCTCCTGACCTCATCATCTGCCCGCCTCGGCCTCCCAAAGTGCTGGGATTGCAGGCGTGAGCCACCGCACCCGGCCACCATTCATATATATTTTCTCTGCATTAACCACAGTGCAAGTTTTCCCCTTCATGCAAACTTATTTGAGTGAGGTGAAATGCGGGCTAAGGGAAGAGGGAAACGGAGAGAAGGCATCTTGTCTGAGAAAGGAGATGAAGACTCCCCTTCTAAAGGATGGTGAAGGGAATTGGGTAACAGTCACTCTCTCGCACCCTGGACACTGCCATTCCCACTTTGATTCCTCCTGTCCTCCATGTTTTCTCATTATCCGACCACATCAGCAATAATTACTCCTTGACGTCATCCAAACCAGCAGCCCCTCTTTTTCCACCCAGCCTACCACTCTTTCTCCTGCTTTCAGTTTCTTCTCTGTCCAACATATGGCCTCAACACTGAATGCTTTAATTTACCATGTTGTCATTGTCCTCATCCTCCTCACTCCAGTCAGCTCTCGTCACACCCCTGCTGACTCATACCCCACCATCACCCGCCCATGAGTGCTGGCTACTGAGTGCAACCACATCATACCACAGACTGGCCTTATGACAGATTTGAGGTCATGATCAAGAAAACCAGAGCCAGGCAGAAGTTAAAGTGATGAAAACAAATTTTATTCAAGACTATTGCGATAGGGAAAGCGGGACCTCAGTGTAGAACTGGGCTCCATTCTGAATGCATCAGTGATAAGTGCGGATGTATAGTCAGGGAGTAGGGCATTGGTGGATAGAAAATTGCTATGAGGATACATCAAGGCTGGGGGAATTCTGGCTGAACCAATCTAACAGGATTCCTGCTGAAGGCAGGCCGAGGTGATTAGAGACCAACAATGGTGAGGAAAGAGTTTTGATTAGATATCAAGGATGATTAAGTATCGAGGGTGGGGGATTCTTACTAAACTGCCTTGGCAGTGTTACTTACGAAAACTGGACTTTACAAAGAAGTGCACACGTGGGCCTAGGAGAACTTTTGAAAGCCTAACTAAGTTCGGCCAAGCAAAGAATCTTTGTCAGTCATCAGCATTTCTTATCCAGTCTTTATTCAATATGTTCCTGCTCAGCTCTTTCCCCATGCCTCATGACGTTAGTTTTAACCTTTCACTGTTGTTATCCTTCAGATCCCAGCCCTCACCTTTTCCCCCAGCAGGTGGCCTTAACTCTGACTCAACATACTTGCCCCTGTTTTTCATCTGACACCTACAAACTCATCTTTGTCCACACTCATTCTTACCTCCTTCTTTCTTGCTCAAAGGGTGAGAGGCCCCTCTTCCTGCCTAAGGTTTAATGTTTATCCTCCAAGATTATGATTTTTGTTTTTCTTTTGAGACAGGCTGGAGTGCAGTGACGCCATTTCAGCTCACTGCAACCTCTACCTCCCAGGTTCAAGTGAGCCTCCCTTCTCAGCCTCCCAAGTAGCTGAGACTACAAGTGTGTACCACCACACCCGGCTGATTTTTTTGTATTTTTTTGTAGAAACAGAGTTTTGCCACATTGCCCAGGCTGGTCTTGAGCTCCTGAACTCAAGCAATCCGCCCACCTTGGCCTCCCAAAGTGCTCAGATTACAGGTGTGAGCCACCATGCCTAGCCCAGGATTTTGATCTTGATCTCACATGTATTTAAAACTTTTCTGTCCACTAGCTTCTTCCTTTCAGCCCAAATTAGCAAACCTGTTTAAGCCAGGACCCTTTTAGCCACAAGTGAAAGAAATCCAAATCAAGCTAGCTTAGGTATAAAGTGTGTCAAGCAAGATCCTTAACGATAAGCAGCAGAACCCATTCTATTTCAGCAAAAAAAAATATTAAAGGACTATAGGTAGCTCATACAATTTCTGAAAGGATCAGAAAATCTGGCTTGGTGGCCATGTAGGCTGGACAATGCCCAAATCACACTGCCACCCTCTCCAGTGAAGAGGCCACCACTACTGGCACCACTGATGGGGCATCCCCACATTAAGTTCACAGAAATTTTAAAAACCAACAACAGAAATAAAGAAAAATTGTGAAGGGAATTGTGATGACCTGCTCAGAGCTCTCTGTCTCATGTTCCTTTCTCATAGGCCAGTGACCAGCTTTCTGCTTGTGGCAAGAACACAGCCATAGTTAGCTCAGTCTTTCATTCCACTAGCTCCACAAAAGCCGTCTTTCCAAAGCTCAACTTCAAAAAATCAGATTGAAGTAGCAAGGTCACAGACCCCAGTGGCAGCCCCCACCCACATGATCTAGTGGAACATCTCCTGGAAAAATTTTTCATAAGTAGTCTGGACCTGCTAAAAATCTATTCATTTGAAGTATGAAGTAAAATGAAGCATTTCCTGCCTCTGTAAATCAGGGTTTCTCAACCATGGCACTATTGACATATTGACCTGGATAATTATTTGTTGGGGAATAGGGGGTAGGGTAAGGGTAGCTTTCCTGTCCATTGCAGGATGTTTAACAGCATCTTCAGCCTCTACTCACTATTCGCCACTAGTACCCTCCCTCTCCAGTTGTGACAAACAAAAGTGTCTTCCAACATTGCCCAATGTACTCTGCTAAGCAAAATCACCTGCACCTGAGAACCATGTCACCCAGCCTGCAGTGGCCTGACCATAGCAAACCACACTTCCAAACCCCCATCTCCAGCTCAGTCCTCTCTCCTGAGCTCTAGGCTGATATATCTACCTGCTTGCTACTCATGTCTCAACCAAGACATCCCATAGCTAACTCAAACATGCCCAAACCTAACTCATCATTTTTCCTCCAAGACTAGCTTTTTCCTCACAGTTCCTGTCCTGGTTGAAGATATCACGGTTGATCAGTCATCCATACCAGAATCTTGGCAATATTCTGGATCCTTCATCTTTCTTTACCTCTCCCTCTCCCATCAGCACATCTAAAGAAGTAGATTCTGGCCGGGCGCGGTGGCTCACGCCTGTAATCCAGCACTTTGGGAGGCCGAGGCGGGCGGATCACGAGGTCAGGAGATCGAAACCATCCTGGCTAACACAGTGAAACCCTGTCTCTACTAAAAATACAAAAAATCAGCCGGGCGCGGTAGCGGGCGCCTGTAGTCCCAGCTACTCCAGAGGCTGAGGCAGGAGAATGGCACGAACCCGGGAGGCGGAGCTTGCAGTGAGCCGAGATCGCGCCACTGGACTCCAGCCTGGGCGACAGAGCCAGACTCTGTCTCAAAAAAAAAAAAAAAAAAAAAAAAAAAAAAAAGTAGATTCTAACAACACCTTTCTTAGCTTGTATTAGCCTCCTCCTACCCAATTGTAAGTTTCCTGCAAGTTTTCTGCTGGGCTCTTAATTTCTCCTCTCTCTCTAATTTACTTTCCAAATTGCTTTAAGATTTACTTTTTTCTAAATGCAAATATGACCACGTCGTTCCATACTTCAAATTAACAGATTTTTAGCAGATCCAGATTGCTTGTGAAAAGTAGTCGAGACTCTTTAGCAAGGTGTACAATGACCTTCCTGAACTTTTCCATGTCCCGCTCTCCAACCTTACTTCACCTCTGCTTTCTTGCTGAGAAACTACATAAAAATCCCTGGTTTTGGCTGGGCACAGTGGCTCAAGCCTGTAATCCCAGCACTTTGGGAGGCTGAGGTGAGTGGATTACGAGGTTAGGAGTTTGAGACCAGCCTGGCCAACATGGTGAAACCCCGTCTCTATTAAAGATACAAAAAATTAGCTGGCCGTGGTGGCACGTGCCTATAATCCCACCTACTTGGGAGGCTGGGTCAGGAGAATCTCTTGAACCCGGGAGGCAGAGGTCGCAGCGAGCCGAGATCGCGCCATTACACTCCAGCCTGGGCGACAAGGCGAGACTCTGTCTAAAAAAAAAAAAAAAAAAACTCCTGGTTTTGCATTTGCTATCTCCCCTGCCTGCTCCAACACCCTCTCCCCACCTCCTACATGCTCTTAGTTCACCTGGTGAACTCCTACTCCTGCTTCAAAACCCACTGCAACCATCTTCTCTTAATTTTTTTCTTTCTCACAAGGCTCCTCCTTGACCAAGTGTCCCAATATCTTAACTGCAAGCTGAAAACCCAGGACCACGGCCACCTGCTAGTTTGCTCTTGAATTCCTGTCCCACAGAAATTGTGAGATTAAAAAAAAAAAAAAAAAGAAGTTTACTGTTTTAAGCCACCAAATCTGAGATGATTTGCTACAGAACAATAGATGACTAATCCAAAGTTTGCTTACAGAGGTCAACATGACTGATATTCTAGACCCAAGTTTCAAGTTTAGGGTGCTCAGTGTTCCTAACTCAAGCTTCACCTGGGTTTTGAATAAAACCCATGAACTATTTTTATTTCTGTTTCATTTTGAAACACAGTAAAAATAATTACAGTGAGGAATGTTTTGAGTGGATTATCTAATTAATATTCACAAAGTATTATGCAAAGGAAGAGTTCTGAAGAAAATATTTTTACTTATTATTTAAAGACTCAGGATAGGGATTGAAAGAGCATTAAAACATAGTCTCTTTTGACCTTCAGATTTTTATCTTGAGTCTATAGGATATAAACAGAGAATCTAACTCCAATTTTTTAGATAATCTGCTAGGAATGTAATTTTGATTTCAGGAAGAAAACTCTCCGCTATGTAGAAAACTTCTAAACCTTTCTATACAGTTTACTCATTTTGAAAATTTTTTTGTAGAAACAACTGAAATGTCCATCGAAGAAGAATAAATACATTGTGGTTTATTTATATAATGGAATGATGTCCAACAACAAAAAACAACACAACTGCATGGAATAATCTCAAAAACGTGTTCAGCAAAAGAAGCAGGACAGAAGAAAACCATTCTATCTGATTCCATCTACATGAAGTTCAGGAACAGGAAAACTAAGCTATGATAATAGAAATCAGAGTTAGCTGTTTTGGGGGAATGGAAGGCTTTGGGGAGTTTTGAGGGTGAGGTTGACTAAAAGGGGGAGCAACAAAACTTCCTGAGATAATGGAAAGGTTCTATATCTTGATATAGATGATGGTTACATGAGTGTATGTACTTGTCAAATTTCATCAATTATAGTTTGCTATAATTTATGTCTATTAATTAAATTAAACATATTAATTTATGTTTATTAATTAAATTAAACTTATTGACTAAATTATGTTTATTTATTGTTTATAAACAATAAATTTATGTATGTATAATATAAATAAATTTATGTATGTATAATATAAATAAAATATATTATTTCAATAAATATTTATTATAAATATATAAATACTTATGTTTATTTTACCTCATGGAAATTTTGCCTTAATCTAAAAAAGACAACATGAAAAAATAGTATGTAATACTAAAATCAAATCATGTTTCTCTATTGAAAGGCAATCACTCTTTGAGAAGACGTAAACAGGGCATTCAGAACATCAAATAGAAAGAGCTTCCACCATCACACAAGTGAAACAAAATCAGTATTTCCAAATATTTTTCAGAAACTACCTTTGGGAAGAGTAAACCTCAGCTGTTGGAGCTACGATAAATACCCATTGATTCTGAGCACAAGCCCTGTCCTCTCTCCAGCTGGACTTGGTAGGAAAATCACCATCCAGCTTGCCTCACTCCTGAGCCTTTGCTCTGAACCGAGCGCACTCACAGGGCGGGGGCTGGGCCTCCCCGCTGCGGGGCGGCAGGCAAGGCAGAGCCCAGGAGATGAGTAAGCGGCAGTGGGCGGGAGTCACAGCGGTCCGCGGGTGACTCAGCGTCCAGGAATCCCAGGGGGCCAGAAAGAAGATTTTGGCAAAGAAAGGAGGCCAGAGGAAAAAAAAAACCACATTGACAAGGCCTCACAGCTGCCGGAGGGACAGATGTAAGCTGCTGCTGGGACAGAAGGGGAGAGATTGGCAGCCTTAGCCAAGACTGGGGAAGGCCAGGGGCCTCTGCATGACAATACGGGACAGCAACTGAGAACGAAGGAATCGCGATCTGGCCCGATGTGGGGAGAACAGAAAAAGTGAAAACGGTGGGGCCACTGAGGCAGAAGGCATCATGTGGGTAGGAAATCATTTTATAAAGAATTTGGGCATCTACCAATGAAATACAGACACCAGATTCCTCACCTGGTCTCTAGGATCGCTCTTGCCCTGCAGCTCAACATCCCTTATGACTCACCTTCTTCTCAGGATGAAGTTCATCATCGTGACCATGGTTTATGGATCCTTTATCATTTCGCCTACATCACGGAGAGAGTCCCTTCAGAGATACTGAGTTTGTTTGGAAATGCGCAGGGGATTTGCAAATCTGGGATATGCCAGCTGTGGGGCCCCATAAGTATATCCAAAGAGATTGAGCGAAAGCTTATAAAACCAAAAGAGACAAGTAGACGTAATTTGTTTTGAGGCAAAGAGAACACTGCTTACAGGGGCTTGTGGCAGGAGTTGATGCCAGTTCATTAGTGAAGATAGTGTCCGGCAAGTGTTCTTGTGCATCTGGCTAGCTAGTTTGAGAAGTCCTTGGCAAGTAAAAAAGAATGAGATCATGTCCTTTTCAGGAACATGGATGGAACTGGAAGCCATTATCCATAGCAAACTAATGCAGGAACAGAAAACCAAATATTGCATGTTCTCACTTATAAGTTTGGGAGCTAAATGATGAGAACTCAGACACAAAGAAGGGAACAGACACTGGAGCCTACTTGAGGATAAAGGGCAGGAGGAGGAAGAGGATCAGAAAAAATAACTATTGGGTACTAGGCTTACCACCTGGATGATGAGATAATCTGTATAACAAAACTCCATGAATGAGTTTACCTATATAACAAACCTTCACATGCACTCCTGAACTTAAAAAAAAAAAAAGTTTAAAAAAAGTCCTTGGCAAAAGTTCTTGTTATAGGGATACGTGCATAAGACCCTCTTCAGAAAGTCTTTGTAATCATTCTTATCATAGGCATATGTGCCTGAGAACCTTCCCTTCTCAACACATCAACTCCCCTTACCTTCTTAGAGAATTATATCTCCACCACATCCTGGCCCACCCCTAGTCCCAGTATGTTTCTCCCAGGTTGTAGCTTACAGGTCATTGGCTTGTTCCGAAGCCTTTCCTTACCAGCCCCCCTAATTTGGATTAGGTACTTTTCTATGGATTATCTAGCACCAAGTACCTTCTTCTATGGTACCTTCCTCTAGCTTTGCCATTGGGTATTATGGTTGCCTGTTAATTTTTTAACTATGAAATATTTAAAACTATAGAAATGTAAAGGTATTTTGCTACCATTTAAACCTTGTTACAATTAAATACCTTGTTAATGAAACCAATTTTAAAAAAGAGGAATAAAATATTAAAGACAGAGAATGTTAACAGTTACTCCTGTACATATATTTATTACTTATATATCTAATCATATACAAATATAGTATTGCTTGATTTATTTTAAATTTAATGCAATTAGACATGGTATGCACTATACATGCTCTTTAGCTATTTTTTTCACTCTACATTGTGTGTTGACATATTGATGAAGAAATTTAGACCACAAGAACAAATTGTAAAAGAAAAACTAATAAATTTGACTACACTAAAATGTAAAACTCTGAACATCAATATGTTACATAAATGAAGTTAAGAGTTGCAGAATGTAATTACTTCTTTTTAAAATGTATTACTCTATTAAAGATATTCATTTCATAATTTTAAAAGTCAAAAATTTTTTTACCACGTTAGCAATAAAAAAAAAGTCTCTTGTCTTACTCCCACTAACTTCCATTCTCCAGAAGCAAAAAATTTTTAATTGTTTTAACCATTTTTTCTGGACTTGACCTCTATGTTTTTAAATAACATGATTATGTTGACTTTTTAAAAATAGTATCTATCAACTCCATACCATTAAAGATAATGATTTAGCTTTCCTCTGTCTGTCTCTTTCTGTCCCTCCATCATTTCAATACTTACAGTTTCTGGTCGGAGCAATATTCAGTGCTTACGTTACCATGATTACACAAATATGATTCATAAAATTATATAATGCCCTCTGATTTCAGTCTCTTTCATCTATGACTTTTTTCCTTATTATTTCCACTACTCTCATTGGTTTCATGTCCTGGATGCCTACAACTTATTTGCCTCTAAACACAACCTTAAAAGAAGAATTTCTTTAATGCATTCAAATTCAACAGGCAATACACACACATATGTGTGCACACACATAGGTATGTGTATGCATTTTCCCCTAGAGACATCCCTTCTAAAGCACTTTCTGACCTGGTGCAGTGTTTTACCCTGTTATCCCAGCACTTTGGGAAGCAGAGAGGGGAGAATTGCTTGAGCCCAGGAGTTCAAGACCAGCCTTGGCAACATAGCAAGACCCTGTCTCTACAAAAAAAAATTTAAAAATGAGCTGGGTGTGGTGGCATGCACTGATAGTCCCAGCTACTCAAGAGGCTGATGTGGGAAGATCACTTGAGCCTGGCAGGTTGAAGTTTCAGTGAGCTGGGATCATGGCACTTCTGCCTGGGCAACAAAACAAGACCCTATCTAAAAAAAATAAAAAAATAAAAAATAAATTTAAAAAAAAAGCACTCTCTTAACCTATCTGGTTGAATTGTTCTATTATCGGCCACCAGCTCTCCAGTTGGGACTTCCCATCATTGTTATTGTGGACATAGGATGAAAAAGCTATTCCCATTGGCCAGGAACTGTCCCAATTTCATGACCTACATCTGGCAATCCCTAAGGCTAAGGCAAACTGGAACAATCGGCCAACGTATCTGGACAGTTCTCTGTTTTCTAGATCCTATGTTGTATTCTTCCTGGTTTATTTCCTCAGTTTGTGGAATCCATGCTCTAATATTTTCCTGAAAAATAATAAAAAGGACATAATTTTTTTAAAAAACATGCATGTCAGAAATATTTTTAATATGTCTTCATATGTGTTAGAAAATTTGGCAAGGAATAGGAACCAAGACTTGAAGTCATTTTCCATCTGAATTTGAAAGATTTGGCTGCACTGGCTTCTGGCTTTCCCATGTGGCAGGTGAGAAGTCTGGTATCTTTCCACTTCTGGGTCTTTTGAATATCTGGGTACTTGTAGGCTCTTTTCTTTATCTCCAGGGTTCTGAAATTTCTCATGGCATGCCTTTGTGTGTTTTTGTTTTTTATGCATTATGCAGGGCACAAAGTGAGCTCTCTCCATCTATAAACTCATGCCTTCTGGTCAGGAAAAATGTTTTTGCTTATTTCTGTGAAAATATCCTACCCTATCTTTTTATAATCTGTGTTTCTGGAACTCCTGCTTATTTGGGTGTTGAGCTTCTTGAACTCTACTATTTTCCTTTTCTCTTCTGTTTTAAATTTCTTTATTTTTGATTGACTTTCTGGATTTTCCCAACTTCCCTTCCAGACTTTATTCTGAAATTTTGGTTCATTCATTCATTTGTTTGTTTTTATGTTTTCTTCTGGTCCATACATAGCTGCTATTTTCTTGAAGATTCAGTTCTGTTATGACATAGGCCTTCCTTAAGTGTCTGGTGATCCTTGGCTATCTGCTTATATTTAAAACAAGGCAATAAAAAAGTGACAGGAACAGACTGACACTTATTCTTGTAAGGTGATCTGGCAAGGTTGTTTTATTGTTTGTTGTTTATTTGTTTTAGTTTTTGTTTTCAGCTAGCTTCCCACAGAGAACTCAACCACGACTCCCACCTGAGAAGTAAGTTTGGCTGCCAATTCATTTCTTTTACTGACTTGCAACTAATCTTCCGATTTTGAGGACTACCTGTACCCCCTATGTTAATATTTCTAAGTAGTTCTGAGATTCTACAGTTCAAAGCATCCCTCACCTCAGCTTTCTCTGGTGTGTTAAGTCAGTTTTATCACTACTCCACCTGCCTTCTAGTTTCCAAAATTCCACTGCTTCTACCTCGTCTACATAGAGGTATTTCATGTAAGTATTTCAGTTTTGTCTTTATAGCTTTGTGTACTTCATTGTCCCTTTTCTGTAATTCTGGGAGGGAGGGTCAGTGGACATATGTTCATTCAGCCATGTTTAGCCAGAAGTCGTGAAATCGCCTCTTTTTTTGTCAGTATGTATTTCTTGTTAGATTTGAAGCTAACTGAGGTGAGGTGAAGACCATAACTGGGTCATTATTACAGTCTAACATCTAGCATAATGCCTGGCATATGTTAGGACCTCAATAAGTAAGGTTTTATTGAATGAATACACATATAGCACAATGATATTTTTTAAATGTTAACCAGTGTCCAGCTTTGTTTTTCTCTCCAGTATTTTATTTTCCCTTTTTCACCTAATCTATTATCGTTGTTTCGGAGAACACATAGAACAATAAAAAGCAAATTATTCTTCCATCCTGCGTTTCAAAAGCTTAAGTCTTTAGGAAAATTGAAAGGACTCATGGCATAGAGGAAATACTGAAGCAAAGCATTATGATAACATTGTGAAGCATACCTGTACTATGCCCCTAGAACTAGGAGATTGACCTGAAATAGAATCAGAGCTTAGCTCCAGGGGAGCAGCAAAGTCCTGCTGAAAAAATGGTTAGTGTGCCTAGGCAATTGGGACCAGTTTCTCCCTCTAGAATGGCACAGGTGCAGCAGAAAGTTTCCTTCAAATTTAAGAATAAAAACAAGGTAAACAGAGAATTCCAGAGGATCTAAAGAGCCTCCTAGATAGGAATTAATGTCAAGAAATGCCCGAATGGACTGCTCAATGAGGAAACATTGTATTGCCCATGTCAATGGACGCAACACTGTCCTAGTCCATTTAGTGCTACTTCAACAGGATACCTGAGACTGGGTAATTCATGAACAGAAACTTATTTATTGGCTCATAATTCTGAAGGCTGGGAAGTCCAAGATTAAGGAGTCATGTCTGGTGAGAGCCTTCTTGCTGCAGAAGGCACCATGGTGGTGAGAGAGAGATCAAGAGAAGGCCAAGCTCACTTTTACAACTAACCCACTACTGCAATAATGACACTAATCTACGCATGAGGGCAGAGCCCTCATGACCTAATCACTTTTTAATGGTTCCACCTCTCATTACTGTTGCATTGGGGATTACATTTCCAGCATATAAACTTTGGGGGACACATTCAAATTATAGCAAACATGACAGGTGACACTGAGCATTAGATCCTTCCCCAGCCTGATGCCTTGGCACTATGTAAGCCCCTTGGTTCTTAAATGAAATCCTTGGGAAATCCCAGAATTGACTGAGATTAAGTTTCTGTCACCCAAGTAAAATGAAAGCTCAATATTGAAATTCAATTTATTAAAATACTAATATAAAATTATATCTCACCAACATTTCTATTGGTAAGTTGAAATTTGTATACACTATACAATATGGTAATTCTGACTCCCAGAGACTTACTTTAAAATTCATTTAAAAAAAACTTATAAAACAAGTATTTACACAACAAATGACCAAATATTTTTTACATAGGAACATGCCATATTAAAGTAGAGATTTATACTTGTGAATGACATACCAAAAAACACCAAAGACATGGTTAGTAGAACAAGTAGATTTGGGGGATTTTTAAAATAATATTTGTAATGTTAACAAAATAATAAGGAAATACAGAAACATCTGTCAGGAATGTACGTTGGGACCTCCCCTTTCAGCTGAGATGAAGGGGGCCATTGCTCTCACTGAGACAACTAGAAAAGCTGGATAATATATACAAAATAGCATCTGTTTGAAGGCATTGAAGCGATGAGGAAACTCAGACTTGGGCAACAATTTCTGGAGAATGAGAAAACTTAGAGAGGAACGTTGACATTTTACAACTGATTTTTCCTTTGGGGCATTTGCTAGTTCAGAGTACTTGGCAAGAGGGAAAGAATCCAGGCAACAGACTTGGGCAGAAGGCCTCTAAGAGGCAGTAAAGACAGCAGAATTCTTGGTTCCAGTTTTGGAGACTGGAAAAATCCAAATCTCGTGAGGCTGGAAACCCAATGAGAAAGGTTAATGGAAAACTGAGTCTGACACTTGACCTGTTTTCCTATGAAAACATTTGCCAAATTCTGAGGCTGCATGGAGCAGGATATTAAGCAACTAAGCAAAAAGTGTCTAAATAAAGTAAAGGTTTTGCAGTCTTGAAAGTCTCACTAGGAGGAAAGGGCCTCAGTGAACACCCCAGGTTCTCAGGGGGAACTCTATGAGAGCTACTCTCTAGGAACGGAGATGAATCTGAGATGGAAAAGAGACTCACAAAAACAGTAATGTACACTATGACATTCTGGAAAAGGCAAAACTATGGAGACAGTACAAAGATCAGTAGTTGCCAGGGGCTTGGGGTAGGGAGGGATGAGTAGGTGGAGCACAGAAAATTTTTAGGGCAGCGAAAATACTCTTTATGATACTATGATGGTGGACACATATCTCTTTTCATTTGTCAAAACCCATAAAATGTACAGTACCAAGAGTGAACCCTACTGTAAACTATGAACTTTGGATGATAATGGTGTGTTGATGTGGATTAATCAATTGTAAAAAATACACTTCTCTGGGGTGGGATATTGATAGTAAGGGAGGTTGTGGGGGGTTGACAGGGAATATATGGGAACTCTATAAGTTCTACCCAATTTTGCTGGGAACCTAAAACTGCTCTAAAAAGAAAAGTCTAGTTTTAAAAAATCTGTAATGCAGTCTGGAATTGGTTCTGTCTCTCACTGGGTTCAGGTGATCAGCTCCCTAGCAGAGGACGGGGTAGGACATCTCTGGAGGAATCTATTACTCCAAAGCTTTTATAATTTAAATAATACAATGTCTGGCATTGGATCAAAATTTAGCAGGCATTCCAGGAGTTAGAAACAATTTCTAAAAACCAAGAGGAAATATCTAAAAACCAAGGGGAGGCCGGGCGCGGTGGCTCACGCCTGTAATCCTAGCACTTTGGGAGGCTGAGGCAGGCGGATCATGAGGTCAGGAGATCAAGACCATCCTGACTAACACGGTGAAACCCCGTTTCTACTAAAAGTACAAAAAATGAGCCGGGCGTGGTGGCGGGCGCCTGTAGTCCCAGCTACTCAGGAGGCTGAGGCAGGAGAATGGCCTGAACCTGGGAGGCAGAGCTTGCAGTGAGCTGAGATTTTTGCGCCACTGTACTCCAGCCTGGGCTACAGAGCAAGACTCCATCTCAAAAATAAATAAATAAATAAATAAATAAATACCAAGGGGATGATCTGATTCAGATATTTCAGTTATCAAGAAAACTTAAATAAGTATGATTAATATATTCAGAAAAAAATAGATAAAATGAGTGTTTATCATTACTTAAAACTAAATATAGGCATGAATTGTGGTGCATAATATATATCAAAAAGGTAATAATAACAATATTTCACACTTATTGAAGGCTCATGTTGTGCCAGACATTGCTCTAAGTGACTCTGATTTCCTACAACAGTCCTGTAAAATAAACACTATTGCAGTGCCCACTCTACAAATGAGGAAACTGAGATACAAGATGGTTAAATAAATGCTTACAGTTAAATGACTAATAGATGGCAGAGCTAGAATTTGAACTCAGACAGTCCAATCCCAGAGTTCTCTTTTAATCATGATACTGTATAGTGCATGTATCTTATACAACTACAAGAGCCATAGATCGATAATGTTTTGATTAAAGAGATGTAAAAAGTTTGACAATTAAAATTATTATTATTATTTTTGAGACAGAGTTTCACTCTGTCACCCAGGCTGGAGTGCAATGGCATGATCACGGCGCACAGCAGCCTCAACCTCCCCGGCTCAAGCAACCCTCCCCCCTGAGACCTCCCAAGTAGCTGGGAATAGAGGTACACACCACCATGCCTGGCTCATTTTTCTATTTTTTTGTAGAGACAGGGTCTCACTATATTGCCTCGGCTAGTAGAACTCCTGGGCTCAAGCAATCCTCCCACCTTGGCCTCCAAAATGAGGGATTATATGCATGAACTGTGCCCAGCCTTAAAATTATTTTGGTCACTAAATTTTTTTCTGTTTTTCTCATGGCCCCAAACTATGTGAATGTGAAATAGTTCCAATTTAGCCTAAATTGTGTAGAAATATATGTTTATGCAATTTAGGCTATTAATTGCCCAATAATGTTTGCTTGTGTGTATGAAAGATTGAGAAGAAAGGTATCTAATTTTAAGGAGACTAAAAATAGAAAATAGAAACATACATGTAAAATTTGACCAAAAACAGTGTTCAATATTAACCACCACCTAAGTTACTTTTATAAACTTCTGCCTGGACACTCTCTAATTATTATAATTGCCACCCGTGGATTTTTAGCTGCAGAACTACACAGTTAATTCATTTATCTAACCTGTGGGTAGGGAACTTTGACAGAGAATTCCACCCCACTGTAGATCTCTACTCTTCTCAGCAAGACTCCCTGAATAAAGAAAGTCTTCCTCCTCTGACACACATGGTTCTTTTTGACAGACACACATACCTGGTTCACCATTTTACTAGATAAACATTTAAGGAATGTATTTGAAATGACAGTGGACTCAAAGGCAGGAATCGCCTTCCTGCCCCAACTCCCTTCCCCAACATCTTTTTGCTGCCAGAAAAATCTACCATTAGATTTGATTTCCCCAAGTCTCTTCTATACAGATAAATCAAACATTTGTCATCATACTTACCTTAGTACGAATTAATGAATTGACTCAATCTCATAGGCAACTAGCTGTGGTCAGGGACATGATGAAGTTTGAGTTTGGGATGCAGTAAGCACAGCCATGAATTTTTTAACATAAACTACTTAGTTGTGATGTTATGAAGATAAAAATGTAACCTCCTTCTTAGGATTGTTGTGAGGATTGCATGAGAATAATGAGCAGAAAAATGCTTAAGATAGTTTTAGGCACCCAGTAGGTGCTCAATAAAGTATAACTTTTTTTTGAGATAGGGTTTGTCTCTGTCATCCAGACTGGAGTACAGTGGCACAATCATGACTCACTGCAGCCTCGACCTCCTGGGCTCAAGCAATCCTCCCATCTCAACCTCCCAAGTAGCTGGGACTGCAGGTGCACTCCACCACAACCAGCTAGTTTTTGTATGTTTTAGTAGAGACAGGGTTTTGCCACATTTTTCAGGCTGGTCTCAAACTCCTGGCTGCAAGTAATCCACCCGCCTTGTCCTCCCAAAGTGCCGGGATTACGGGGGTGAGCCACCTCACCTGGCCAATGATAACTTTCATAATTAATTATAATGACTTTGAAAGTGATTTAAAAAATTTTAAGGAACCAAATATACTTTAAAAGAACTGGCAAGGTGATTGTGGTAGTAGTTCTGAATAAAATGTAATGAAAGAAAAAGTTAATCCAACTCACAGAGTTAGTTTTTGTTTTCGAACATCACTTTTTGCTGCTTTGAATGATGTGCAAAAGACTTGGAAACATCTTGTGATCAAATTGTTTAGCATACATATCTTGTGGAATCAGAATATCAAGTTTATAGTTAAGATTGTCTCTCTCTCCATTTATTAAATCATTTGTAATCTCTTCATATCTCTTTTTATTAAATAAAGTAATCTTATTGCTATGGTTTGAATGTTTGTGTTCACTCCAGAATTCATGTTGAAATTTAATCCTCAATGCAACAGTATGAAGAGGTGGGGCCTGTAGGAAGTGATTAAATCATGAGGGCAGAGCCTCATAAATGGGATTAGCAACCTTATAAAAGGTCTGTAGGGAGATAGCAACGGCTTTTTTTGCTCTTCTGCCATGTGAGGACACAGCATCTGTCCCCTCTGGAAGACAGAGCAATGAGGCCCCATCTTGGAAGCAGAGAGAAGGCCTCTACTAGACACTGAACCTGCCAGCACGCTGACCTTGGTCTTTCCAGCCTGCAGAACTGTGAGAAATAAATGTCTGTTGTCTATAAATTATCCAGTCTAAGGTATTTTGTTAGAGCAGCAGGAATTATCACCTAACATAATGCCCACTCACACAGGGTTAGGTACACTATTGCTTTTCTGATACAAAAACTATCTTGTTGACTCAGTATCAGCAGGATATGTCCATTGAGCTATTTTCCCAATAACAACGTGGAGTGTACATATAACTAGCATTTTCTCACTGAGTTCCCTTTGTGACCAGAAGTAAACCTTTGCCAGCTTGTTAAAAAGTTTTACAGCTGCAGCTTGGCTACCAATAAAAAATAAGCTAATTGTCTCGTGGGATGCAAGAACTTGGGAGTTTGCCTCATTAGCACTGTGTTTCAGCCAACCTAGCTTCTCAAAATGATTCCCCTGGGCTAGTTTTCTGGTTAGCCTTGTGTATGATATCATCTTTTACTGTTACCTGAGAAGTATGTTATCTATGGATTAGTGTGCTTGGAGAGAGAGCTGAAAAGGCAGAAGCCTATTTGAACCAGGATGCCAGGTGGGTTGGAGGACTGGCTGGAGTCCTCCATGAGCTACTGATTGCTGGTTAGTGGCCCTGTCACTTACCAGCTGTGTGACCTTGAGCAAGTCATTCACTAGCATCTCAGCTTTTCTCACAGGATAAACAATATTGTTAAAGTGAGGGGTCTCTAAATTCCCCTTCTCACCCTAATATTGTTTTACTCTTACCTCTGAAAGATGAAAATGAATTTGAAGATCTTTTGTTTGTTATTAAGAGGCACCATTTTCAAAGGCTAAGATGATAACTACATATTTAGAGGAAAAAATTTTAATAAATTTAGATTACACAGACTAGTGGAAACAAAATTAAAATCAACTAATTTCTCAAGAGTCACACTGAAGTGTACCTTTAAGCTGAAATGAACAGGCCGGGCGTGGTGCCTCACGCCTGTAATCACAGCACTTTGGGAGGCTGAGGTGGGTGGATTACTTGAGGTCAGGAGTTCAAGACCAGCCTGGCCCACATGGTGAAACGCTGTCTCTACTAAAAATACAAAAATTAGCCGGGTGTGGTGGCGCACACCTGTAATCTCAGTTACTTGAGAGGCTGAGGCCGGAGAATTGCTTGAACCCAGCAGTCAGCCAAGATCACGCCATTGCACTCCAGCCTGGGTACAGAGTGAGACTCTGTCTCAAAAAAAACAAAACAAAACAAAACAAAAAGAAGTGAAATTAAATGACCCTACAAATAAATATAGCCAACTGATTTTTGACAAAAGCAAAAGTACAAGAGCAATTCAATGGAGAAAGGATATTCTTTTCAACAAATAGTGCTACAATAATTGTAATGTGCAGAAAGAAATGAAACTAGACATAAACTGTATTCATTTCACAAAAATTAATCGAAAATTGATCATAGGAAGTGAAACAGAACTTCCCACTCCTTAAGTGTGGGCTACACATAGTGACTTCTTTCCAAATAGTACAGTATGGAAAGGCAGGAAAAATGCGTCACCTTATGGTAGAAAAACCTGACAAGTACTACCTCAGCCAGGTAATCAAGATCATCACCAACAGTGATGTCATGTTGATATGATATACACCTGATACGATTTGATGCGGATTGTGCTTTACCTCTGTGGTCTTCCTCTACAGAACCCCAAAATCCAGTCTAATCAGGAGAAAAAAATCAAACCAGTCCCAACTGAGACACATTCTACAAAATACCTGACCAATATTTCTCAAAATTTTCAAGGTTATCAAAAACAAAGGAAGTCTAAGAAACTGTCGTAGCCAAAAGGAACCTAAGGAAACACGATGATGACATAAAATATTATATCCTGAATAAAGTCCTGGAAAGAAAAAGGACATTTGATAAAAACTAAGGAAATGTGAACAAAAAAGGACTTTGGTTAATAGTGTGTCAATATTAGTTCATTAATTGTGTCATATATACCATAATAATGTAAAATGTTAAGGATGGGGGAACTGGGTGTGAGGTACACAGAACTCTGTACTATCACTGCAATGTTCCTGTAAAGCTAAAATTCTTCTAAAAATTAAAGTTTATTTTTTAAATATCAGAATTTTTATGTATTTCCAGGTAAAATGTTCACACCAACACCTTTGTTTTGAATTTTTTTCTTTCCTTTTTCATAATTAATGATATAGCCGCTGCTATGTGATATAATCCCACCCTTTATTTGGTTCTCCAAGGATCCTTTGATTTTGGAAATAAGTCGACTCCATAAAATTACATATTTAAAGGTAAAATACCACCAACCAACACTAAGGAATAAACCAGCTCACTTTTTGTGTGCAAGCATTTCATCAAAAAAACAGTAAGAGGCCATGCGCAGTGGCTCACACCTATAATCTCAACACTCTGGGAGGCCGAGGCAGGCAGATCACCTGAGGTCAGGAGTTTGAGACCAGCCTGGCCAACATGGTGAAACCCTGTCTCTACTGAAAATACAAAAAAATTAGCCAGGTGTAGTGGCAGACACCTGTAACCCCAGCTACTGGGGAGGCTGAGGCAGGAGAATAGCTTGAACCCGGGAGGTAGAGGTTGCAGTGAACTGAGATTGTGCCACTGCACTCCAGTCTGGGTGACAGAGTGAGACTCCATCTCAAAAAAACAAAAACAAACAAACAAACAAAAACAAAAACAAAAACAAAACCAACAAACCACCATCTTAATAATAAGAAACAGACACACTTAGAAGCCTCCCTGGTTTGGAGATTATCTTACTCTATAAAATTAAATTATACAGAGTGTATTGAAATAGGCAAAAGGCCCTAGCAGGCTGGACCCTTTATGGAACTGTTTGTTTCTGCTAGGTTACACTTGAACTTACTGCCTATTGAAATTCTCTCCGGGAATGTGACCTGGTACATATTCTGCTACAGGTGGTGTTCAGAAACTTGCATTCTGGTCCTAATTGACCCACCAACAAATATCAAAAAATATGTAACAATGAGTCTCCACTTTTTTTGTGAACAAATATGGAATTGGATTGAGCTGACTCCTAAGGCTTCTTTCTGTTTTGTGATTGCAGACATGAGGGTAATATTACCACTGGCTGATATAACATGAATTTGTTTTTCAGATTAGCTGGTCTCACCTGGCACAGAGTGGAGTCCTGAGGTGAGAGGGTATAGGATGGGTAGGAAGAGAAAGGCTGAAGTTTAATCAAGGAAAGAGAAGTCTTAGAAGAGGCCTGACTCCAAGTATTTAGAGGATGGTCACATGGGAAGAGTTAACAGACATGTTCTGGGACATTCCAGAGAACAAGCTTAGGGCCAACCCATAGGCAGGAACGACCCGCGTACGAACCAGCATAACTCATCTTTCAGGGACGGAGAGGCCTCAGCCAAAGACACCCTACAAGAGAGTGGTTCACTGGATTGTGGTGACTTTTCATAGCAGGACAAGCAGATTCCCACTCACCTGTTTTTTCTGTTTTTAAAATGCATAAGTTCTTCCTTCTCTTTCCTTCAGCTCTTCCCTTCTTCCAGTAACCCCCATTCACTCCGAGTTTCTGATACCCAGCCCTGCAGGTGTTTTTAGTACAAATATTTTGTCTCTCAGGTGTTTGGGGCAGGGGAAAAAAAGATAAGAAGCACTGATCTAGTTCACTTAGAAGCCCTGTGCAATGCTAAGAGTGAGTACAACAGAAAGCAGCATCAGCTCTGTGTAACCCCATCCTTCACAGTCCTCATGTCCCCTGACAGCCCCGCTCTTTGAGGTCTCGTCTTCATATCCCTGTATAATATCTCCTTTCAGAGCACAAGCTATGGAGCTGGGTGTGGTGGATCATGCCTGTAATCCCAGCTACTCAGGAAGCTTCTGCAGGAGGATTGCTTGGGCCCAGGAGTTTGAGATGGGTCTGGGCAACATAGCAAGACCACATCTCAAAAACAACAGCAACAGCAACAGCAAAAACCAAACAAAACATTGCTTCATAACAAAGGTAGTTTCACCAGGCATGGAATAAGCCCTTCTTGATTTCTGGGATGACTCTTTTAAATGCTTAAGACTCTTCCTACACATTTTAACCCAGGTACATAGGAGATCTATGTAAGAAGTCTCCCTTAAATCTACAACATTTTTCGGTGGGGGAAGGCATGCTTTGCCACAGTGCAATATTGGAATCTAGAGGAGCTCATTTCTTCCTTCAGTGGGAAAGCCACAGGCACTAAGTAGATACACCAATGTTCCGTCCCTTCAGTGATGTCTTCATTGAAAGCCACAATGCATTACTGACGGACGTTCCTGGAACAATGGCTTTTTCTCTGAGACCATAGTTCTTTTCCAGACCATCAGAGGAAATGAAAAGAGTACAGACACATGCCTGTGAGCAGGCTGCCTGAGAAGCCCTGCCATTTCCCATTTTTCCTAATAACTCAGAAAATAAGCAGTTAGCCAGGCCGGGTGGCTCAGGCCTGTAGTCTTAGCACTTTGGGAAGCCGAGGCGGGAGGATCACTTGAAGTCCACAGTTTGTGACCAGCCTGGCCAACATGGTGAAACCCCATCTCTACTAAAAATACAGAAAAATTAGCTGAGCATTGTGGTGGCACCTGTAATCCCAGCTACTCAGGAGGCTAAGGCAGGAGAATCGCTTGAACCCAGGAGGTAGAGGTTGCAATGAGCCGAGATCACGCCACTGCACTCCGGCCTGGGCAACAGAATGAGACTCCATCTCAAAAAAAAAAAAAGAAAAGAAAAGGAAAAAAAAAAAAGCAGTCAACATAGAAAGTGGCTTCAAGAAGGAAGGACATATCTAAAACTTTTTTTTTCTTACTTCCCCCTGCTCAGAACAAAGTTTGAGATCACCATCTTGAAGTCTAACACTGATGAAAACACAGTTTTATAGAACATGAACGTCAAAACCACAGCACTTTTTTGTTTTTATAGGACAAGTTGAGTATCTGTTTTGTAGTTTATCAGTTTTATTGATCATGAGAACACATATAGCAACTGCCTGGCTTCTAAGTCACATAGTATTTTATTATCTTTCTTTTCTCAAACAAAGAAGATAACTCAAGTAGTAAAATATTGGGCTGAATGACTACCTAAATGATCTCTAAGTAGGTTTCACACTAGACTGATCAGCAGTTACCTGCATCTGACCAGCCACAGCAGCTGCTGGGTACTCATTTCTGTAGCAGGGCCATTCACCTGTTCACTGTTTAGTTAATTCAAGGGGCCCCTTTATCTGTCAGGAGGAAATTAGCCATAGAATCAAGTCCTGCCACATTAGTGCTTCCACTGTACCTAATACTGACCTCTGCTGTTGTTCTAACCACATTACATGGAAGCCATTTATTTGCCTATCTGTCTTGACTACTAAGTTGTGAACTCTTTGAGAATTGAAAGTGTGTCTTATTCATCCACTGAGCTTCAATGATTGGTATAAATAACTGCTCAATATGCATTTACTGGATGAGTGAACAAACCAATACGCAGCCATCAGACAGTGAGGCCTATTGGTTAAAAAGATGTGCTCTGGTGGCAAACATCTGTTTTAAAATTCTGGTTCCCCAGTTTCCAACTGTGTGAGTTGAACAGTTACTGAACAATTACTTAATCTGTTTGCACCTCAGTTAACCTGTTAAGGGGGGTTAATATTAGACCTTTTTTCACAGTGTTGTTGAGTTAGTATATACGAAGCATGTAGAAAAATGCAAGCACACTAATGTTTAGTATATGTTCACTGTGGTTGCTATTGTTATGAATGCAATCATTATTACTAGGCAAAAATAATACCCCTATTAAGAATACTAGAAGAATTTAATACATGAGTTCGCGGCTCTTTGCACCAGAGCCTCTGATAGTGAAAAGGCAAGCCAGATACATACCACACGGTGGAGAAATATGTTTAAAATGTGCTTTGTCCTGGCTATGTAGTGGCTTACGCCCGTAATCCTAACACTTTGGGAGGCTGAGGCGGGCGGATCACTTGAGGCCAGGCGTTCAAGACCAGCCTGGCCAACATGGCGAAACCCCATCTCTACTAAAAATACAAAAAGGTAGCCGGGTGTGGTCGTGGGCACCTGTAATCCCAGCTACTCGGGAGGCTGAACCACAAGAATCACTTGAACCAACTGAGATCGCACCATTGCACTCCAGCATGGATGACAAAGTGAGACTCTGTCTCAAAAAGACAAACAAACAAACGAAAGTGCTTTGTCCTCCATGAATAAAATTCAACTAATACTGGGCAAGTATTCACTATGGGCCCCGCATCTGTTAGATCTTTTATACATGTGACCTTATTTCAGTTTCAAAGCAAGTGTGAGAGAAAGAACTTTTGTTATTTTTCCCTTTTGAGTTTTGCTCTGCTGCCCAGGCTGGAGTACAATGGTGCGATCTTGGCTCACTGAAGCCTGTACCCACCGGGTACAAGCGATTCTCCTGCTGCAGCCTCCTGAGTAGCTGGGACTACAAGTGTGGGAATGTCCCAGCTAATTTTTGTATTTTTAGTAGAGAAGGGGTTTCACCATGTTGGCCAGGCTGGTGTTGAACTCCTGACCTCAGATGATTCAACTGCCTCTGCCTCCCAAAGTGCTGAGATTACAGGCATGAGCCACCGCGCCTGGCCATTTTTCTCATTTTTTAAAAGATGAGGAGAATGAGGCTCAGAAATGTTAAACAATTTGCTGAACATGATACACAGGTAGGTGAATCATCTGGCCCCAGAGCGCATCATCTTTCTGTTCCAAGCTGCCCCCAATGCAACAGACAGAGAGCAGAAGCATCACGGGAATGTTGTTAAATGTTCCCTGTGGCATTGCCCAGTGAATGAGGATGAAGCCAGGCGTCCTCAGCCTTTGGTCCCAAGCACAGTAATCCCCAAAGAATGGTGGTTCTGAGGTCTCCCTCCAGCCCTGAATAAAGTCCCCTGGATACATTTCTGGGAATTGAAGGATACAATTTCTTTAAAAAATATTTTAAGGCAAGTAGTTATTAAATATTACAGTCATAATTAAATAATTCATAATACCTCAAATTTCCCCTCGGGAGACATCTGTCAAAACCATGCTATGCCCAGCTACAAAATTCTAATGATAAATTTCATAGATTCTAACCCAGATCATTTCTCAAAGAGGCACTAATATCTCTGGGGGGTTTTAAATCATGGCACTGCTGTCAAGTTGTAAGTATTATCATCTTCATTTTGTGGGTGAGGAAACTGAATTTTTAAGGATTTAAAAGACTTGGCTAAGGTCATACAGCTAATGAGGAACAGAGAAGGACTGGAATCCAGATTTTCAGCTTCTACACTGCCACTCTGGCAATCAAGCCCTAAGCCATTTACCGTGGAAAAGCTTTATGACAAGCACTGCACTAAGGGCCAGAAATGGAAAAGTGAGTAAGACATAGTTCCCAAACTTGTGGGGAGATACGCTCATAACTAACACAATAAAATGTAAACATGGTGATAGACAATATCTATAAAATGCCACTGGGGCACATGGAATTCTTTTTTTTTTTTTTTTTTTTTTGAGACGGAGTCTCGCTCTGTCGCCCAGGCTGGAGTGCAGTGGCGCCATCTTGGCTCACTGCAAGCTCCGCCTCCCGGGTTCACGCCATTCTCCTGCCTCAGCCTCTCCGAGTAGCTGGGACTACAGGCGCCCGCCACCACGCCCGGCTAATTTTTTTTTCGTATTTTTAGTAGAGACGGGGTTTCACCGTGGTCTCGATCTCCTGACCTCATGATCCGCCTGCCTCGGCCTCCCAAAGTGCTGGGATTACAAGCGTGAGCCACCACGCCCGGCCGGAATTCTTTAAAAAGCATGTGACAATTGAAATGGGTGTTGGAGAGTGAGTAAGAGTTTGCCCAGGAGGGTAAGTGCAGTCTAAGCAGAAGGCGATTCTTGTGCATGGAGTATGCGGGAGTGGCCCCTTGATTCTTGCATTTTGAAAGGCGAGACCTTTCAAATAGTCTTATTTATGATACAACAGTAATAAACCGGACAAGGGTACCTTTTTTTTTTTTAACTTTGAGTTCTGAGATACACGTACAGAACGTACAGGTTTGTTACATAGGTATACATGTGCTGTGGTGGTTACTTGTACGTATCAACTCGTCATCTAGGTTTTAAGTCACACATGTATTAGGCATTTGTCCTAATGCTCTCCCTCCCCTTGGCCCCCACTCCCTAACAGGCCCTGGCATGTGTTGTTCCTCTCTCTGTGTCCGTGTATTCTCTTTTTTTAATTTAATTTTATTTTTTTTTTGAGACAGAGTCTCACTCTGTCGCCCAGGCTGGAGTGCAGTGGCGTGATCTCGGCTCACTGCAAGCTCGGCCTCCCGGGTTCACGCCATTCTCCTGCTTCAGCCTCCCGAGTAGCTGGGACTACAGGTGCCTGCCACCACGCCTGGCTAATTTTTTGCATTTTTTTTTTTTTGTATTTTTAGTAGAGACGGGGTTTTGCCGTGTTAGCCAGGATGGTCTCGATCTTCTGACCTCGTGATCTGCCCGCCTTGGCCTCCCAAAGTGCTGGGATTACAGGCGTGAGCCACCACGCCCGGCCTGTGTCCATGTATTCTCATTGTTCAACTCCCACTTATGAGTGAGAACATGTGGTGTTTGGTTTTCAGTTTCTGTGTTAGTTTGCTGAGGATGATGGCTTCCAGCTCCATCCATGTTCCTGCAAAGGACATGATCTCATTCCTTTTTAATGGCTGCATAGTATTCCATGGTGTATATGTGCCACATTTTCATTATCCAGTCTATCATTGATAGGCATTTGGGTTGGTTCCATGTCTTTGCTATTGTAAATAGTTCTGCATTAAACATACGTGTGCATGTATCTTTATAGTAGAATGATTTATATTCCTTTGGGTATATACCCAGTAATGGGATTGCTGAGTCAAATGATATTTCTGGTTCTAGATCCTTGAGGAATCACCACACTGTCTTCCACAATGGTTGAACTAATTTACATTCCCACCAACAGTGTAAAAATGTTCCTATTTCTCCACAGCCTCACCAGCATCTATTGTTTCTTGACTTTTTAATAATCCCCATTTTGACTGGCATGAGACGGTATCTTATTGTGGTTTTGATTTGCATTTCTCTAATTATCAGTAATGTAGAGCTTTTTTTCATACGTTTGTTGGCCACATAAATGTCTTCTTTTGAGAAGTGTCTGTTCATATACTTTGCCCACTTTTTGATGGGTTTGTTTGTTTTTTTCTTGTGAATTTGTTTAAGTTCCTTGCAGATTCTGGATATTAGACCTTTGTCAGATGGGTAGATTGCAAAAATTTTCTCCCATTCTGTAGGTTGCCTGTTCACTCTGATAACGGTTTCTTTTGCTGGGCAGAAGCTCTTTAGTTTAATTATACCCCATTTGTCAATTTTAGCTTTTGTTGCAATTGCTTTTGGAGTTTTTGTCATGAAGTTGTTGCCCATGCCTATGTCCTGAATGGTATTGCCTAGGTTTTCTTCTAGGCTTTTTATCGTTTTGGGTTTTACACATAAGTCTTTAATTCATCTTGAGTTAATTTTTGTATAAGGTGTAAGGAAGGGGTCCAGTTCCAGTTTTCTGTATATGGCCAGCCAGTTTTCTCAGAACCATTTATTAGATAGGGAATCCTTTCCCCATTGCTTGTTTTTGTCAGGTTTGTTGAAGATCAGATGGTTGTAGATGTGTGGTTATTTCTGAGGTCTCTGTTCTGTTCCATTGGTCTATATGGCAAGAGGACCCTTTAAACTTGACAAGTTTACATATATAATGTGTGTGTATGTCGACATACATGTGCATGGAGTGTGTAGGAAACATGGGAGAGTGGCCCCTTTATTCTTGTTATATGTGGATATATACATACCCACAGTATATATATATATATATATATCTATATATATATATATATATCTGTATATATTAGTATATACACAGTATATATATGAATATATGTATATACACACACGTAGTGTATATATATATGGCATTTCATTGAAATTCTTAAGACTGACACATTTTAGGACTATTATCTTGGCTTTTCTCTTTAATCTATCTCAGTGTTTCTTGATTAGGGCCAATTTTTAAATGTCTCTGAACATTTTTGGTTGTCACAACTGGGGACAGGATGGGGAAAGGTGTTACCGGCATCCTACAATGCACAGGACAGCTCCAGCAAGAAAAAATTATCCAGTCCAAATAGTCAATTATGCTGAGGCTGAGAAACCCCGCTACTCTGCTTAGAAAGCCAGGGTCCTCCATCAAACTATCACCAAAGCCCAGAGAAAGGGTGCTGGAACCAAACCAAAGGCACAGGCATTTCAATTTCAGCGGAATTAGTACTGAGGCTGATGACCTTGTTCTTGCTTCACAACCTGACAAAAGCCTGCTCTGTGTTATCTAGGTAAAGAGACACCATAGAGATTACATAAAAAGCAGGTGGTTCCGGGGCCTAAGAACGGATGGTATCCATTAAAAATCAATTCACTAATAGTTTACCTAATAAACAGAACCACCAGGCTAAGTTTTAAAGGCCCTGCCTGCTTCTGCAGAGTGAAACAAGGGTAAACAGTTAATATATTTTTCTGTGTGCCTCTGTCTTTATTCTGTTTACTTAATAGCAATAACAACAACCATTGCCATTGCTGAGCACTCACTAGATATCAAGCACCATGCTAACTGCTTTCCGTGAATTGTATCATGGAACCTTCCCCATTATGATATTATTTCCAGGGCGTATATTTTCCCCTGCTGGAGACTCATCCTTATTATGAGAGAAAACACTGAAGCAGTTCCACAAAAGAAGCAGTTACACCACTTATGAAACAACGCATGGTTATCAAAACCAGAGAAAATGTAGCCATCAAATGAGCAGATTTCAGTAAGCACTAAGGTCCTCCATCTGTCAGGTTTGGTGCTATTTTCTAAGAAGGTCTTACCCTCAAGGAGGATATTAATAATATTATTTTTGTAAGAATAAAATAAAAAATAAAACTTAGTTTCTATTTTTTACTAACATTCACATTTAGATACCCATATATATATATAGCTTTAGATCCCCTATCTCCCTTACTGATTGTATGCTATATTCCAGACAAGAAAAGTATTATCCTTTAAACAAACCTACTATGTTTCAGAACGTGGCTTAACCTGGGCTCAGTGCCAGGGTTCAGGCCAATTAACTAGAGGGACAGGTGGGAGTTTACTTGTGGGAGCTGCCTTGTTTAAGAACTTAGATTTGGATGGAAAGAGACCAGAGTGGGAAGAACCACCGAGGACTGCATGGTTCGTGTTCTCAAGCTCCACTTTGCAGTGATTTTCCAGTGCTTTTGTCCTTGACTCCAATAAGATTTGTTTTTCTTGCCCCCAGGAAAAGTTTCACAAAACACTATTTACACTTTCTCTGTGTGACGCACTCGTATTTTCTGTTCTGATTCTATTTTATTCCATTAAATTTTCTCTAATGCTAGTGTTGAATTAGTGGGTGACCGTATGTCCTGGTTTGCCCAGCACAGTCCTAGTTGATGCTCTTATCCCCTACAATTATTAATGACTCTCCCTTTCAGCCATTAAATTGATTTCATAATTCATTGCTCAGGTTTGGAAAAATCCTGCTGTGGAAAAAGAAGCTTCAAGCAGCAGGTGAAAGAACTGTTTTCACAAGCAGGGGAGAGGCCCAGGACCCTGTAGAGCTGCCTCAGGGCCAAAGAAACAGCGCGGTGAGGGATTCACATTTTCTGAATCACGGTCTGTGCCTTTGTCAGGGTACTCAGGCAGCTGTGAGATGTCACCCCCAAGTGGTTTCTCAGTGGGTCATGGAGCAGGGTCCCTTTTCTCCCATAGACCACAGACGTGAGAGAGAAGGATCTATGTTTCAATCCATTGACTCACCGAGACGCGGGGAGCTTGCTAAGGAATTTGGGATTCCTATACTGCAGTTTGCAGGTTACAGCAGTAACCTAGGAACATCGAATTATTTCTGACAATGTTTAAACTCACGGTTTAAAGAAATTAATTACAATTAATTTTCATAAATATCTGTGTGACCAGGCCAGACGAGGTGGCTCACACCTGTAATCCCAGCACTTTGGTGAGCTGAAGTGGGCTGATCACTTGTGGTCACGAGTTCAAGACCAGCCTGGCCAAAATGGTGAAACTCCGCCTCTACTAAAAATACAAAAATTAGCCAGGCATGGAGGCACATGCCTGTGGTTGCAGCTACTCAGGAGGCTGAGGCAGGAGGATCACTTGAACCTGGGAGCTGGAGGTTGCAGTGAGCCAAGATTGCACCACTGCACTCCAGTCTGGGCCACAGAGCAAGACTCTGTCTCAAGAAAATAAAATAAATCTGTGTAATCAAAATATGCTAGAAATAAATGACATTTACTTAACAATGTTGCCTATTCATAGTAAGATTTTCAAAAGTAAAAAAACAAAAATTTTTGTTTTCTTTAAAAAGAAATTTGTTCAGAGGTACAAAACTTTCAGTAGCTTTTCTGTGAATAACATTTAAATTTGAAATGAACAGATTAAACATTTTAAAAACATTTTTTCCTATGGAAAAGGAAAATTTTAATTACTTTAAACTGCTTTGGATATTCACTTACTTAAATCCTTCTCCATATTTTTCCAATCTTAAAATATGTTTGAGATGAGTAAAATCACATAGAATTTGTTAAAGATACTGCAATTCAGGAGGAAGTGTTTGAAAAGAGGACTGACCCATATTCTCTTCAAATATTTTATTCTTACCTTTTTTAAAAACAAAGAAGGGTAGTTTTTTGCTACATTTTTAAAAAAATGATTGCTATGATTTGTGTCCCCTCCAAAACTCATGTTGAAACTTAATCCCCAAAGTGGCAGTGTTGAAAGTTGGGGCCATTAAGACGTGATTGAATCATAAGGGCTCTGCCCTCATGAATGAATTATTAATCCATTGATAGGTTAATGGATTATCAGGGATGGGGAACTAGTGGCTTTATAAGAAGAGGAAAGACCTGAGTTAGCATGTTAGCATGCTCAGCCCCCTCACCATGTGATGCCCTGTGCTGCCTCAGGACTCTGCAGAGAGTCCCCACTAGCAAGAAGGCCCTCACCAGATGCGGCCCCTCAACCTTGGACTTCTCAGCCTCCAGAACTTCAAGAAATAAATTTCCTTCTTTATAAATTACCCGGCTTCAAGTATTCTAAGCAGCAGAAAACAGACTAATGCAATGATTTTCACATTTCTACTTGAAGTGACTAATAGCAAAATATTTCAATCTTTTCGTCTTTCAAAAATAATTGTTTTATCATTCCTAGTGACACTTCCCTCTCTTCAAGTCTCATTTAAGAAAACTGAAAAGCATTCAGATTCTCAAAGTCAATTGGTCATAAATGGAATTTGCAGGTTTTTTTTTTCTTTGCTGCTGCCTCTGAGCATGGCTTCAGCAGTGCCACATCATGAATCCAGCAATGTATAGCAATGTATATTCACACATTCTTCTCATGTACTGTGCTAGGCTGTGGAGCTTAAGGCAACAGACAGCTTCTTGCTTTTTTTTAGCTTTCCAGGCAAAAGCCCAAAACAACTTGTTAAAATAGGTGTTTTAAGAAAGATAGAAATGAAAGCGCTATAACCATGATAGAATGCTTTGAAATGTCTTCTATCCCAGTGGTCCCTCCTCTAGAATACCAGACTGTCCTTGCAAACGATAAGCTGGACCTTTATTGTCCAAATTCAGGGGGCTGCAAAGGTGGGTGCTCCCTAATACTCCATTGGCATCAGCTTAAATGTTGATGAATGTGGATCTGATTCAAACAGCCCAGGGAAGCAACTCTTGTAAAAATTTCTAAGACCTTATGCCGGGCTACCTCATTCCTTCTGCATCTCTTCTTTAAGCACTTCTTTCACTTGGATTCCAGGATAGCTCTCTGGCCTGCTTTTTTCCCACCTCTCTGACCTCCTGCCTCATCTCTTTTGCCGGGTCCTCTCCATTTGCTCACACTCTGAACGTTGCAGTGCATTAGGGTTAGTCCTTGGCATCTTTTTTCCCCTTCCCATACTCACTTTTTAGGTTATCTCATTTATTCTCACCACCCTCACTTGCTAAGCAGTCTCATTCATTCTCATGGCTTCAAATGCCATCTATATGTTAATGACTCCCAAATGTAGAATTCTGAACTCAAGCTTAATGCATCTACAACTGAGTTTCTATTATTGCTTCCACCCCCAGTCTGCTCCTTTTATTGTCTTCTCCATCTCAATTGATGGCAACCTCAACTTCCCAGTTGCTCAGGCCAGAAACCTTGGAGTCATTTTTGACACCTCTCTTTCTTTCACATTCTGCATCAGCAAATGTGATTGTCTCTGCCTCAAAATGTAGCTGAGGGTAGGGTATGGTGGCTCACGCCTGTAATCCCAGCACTTTGGGAGGCCGAGGCGGGCAGATCACTTGAGGTTAGGAGTTTGAGACAAGCCTGGCCAACATGGTGAAACTCTATCTCTACTACAAATACAAAAATTAGCCGGGCATGGAGGTGGGCACTTGTGGTTTCAGCTACTTGCGAGGATGAGGCAGGAGAGTCACTTGAACCCAGAAGGCAGAGGTTGTAGTGAGCTGAGATCATGCACTGCACTCCAGCCTGGGTGACAGAGCAAGACTCCATATTAAAAGAAAAAAAATCTAACCAGAATTTGACTTACCCAGTACTGCCACATTATACAATTCCAAGAGGCCCCTCTGACATTAAACATATAGTAAGTGATGCCTCTGGAAGCTCTGGATCTGTGAGTCTCACCACTCCACTACCACCATCTTAGTTCAACCATCATCATCCCTTGCCTCATTGTGCAACAGCCTCACAAATTGTATGTCAACTTCCTCCTTCCCTATTCAGTGTATCCTCAACATAATGCCATCAAGATTCTGTTAAAGCACAAATCCTATCATATCACTTCTCTCCTGAAAACTTTCCAATGGATTCTCAATTCAGAGTAAAAGTAAACATTTTACAGTGACCTCTAAGACCCTACTTGATATGGTTGCCTGTCACCAACCTGATCTCATTTTCTACAAATATTCTGCCCTTCCCTCACTCCATCCTTGGCAAACTGAACACTTCGCTATTCATCAAACATGCCAGGAACCACAGGGTCTTTGCACTTTCTGTTCACCTTGCCTGGAATGATCTTACCCCAGATTTCTCTCTCTTTGTTAGGTCTTTATTCTAATGTCACCTTCTGAATGAGGCCAGCCCTGGCCACCCTATCTAAAATTTTAATCATTTTCCCCTGTACTCCCTATGCCCTTCCCTGCTTTATATGTTCTCATTAGCACATTTCACTACCTAAAGCAGTGGGAAGATACAGCATCATCGTCCAGAATGCAGTAAACACTCTCCACCTAATGACTTTGATATGGTGCTGCGTCCCCAGTAGGCAGAATACACAGGTCCTGGAATCAAGGGGTGGAAGCAGAAATGACCCTGTTTATGATCATTCCTAGTGATCCACTTGTAGAATTTATGGATATGCCCATGATACTGTGATGTCATTAAATAGCTAAGATGTGCTCTTACAAAAGAAGTTTAGATTTGATTTGTGAAGCATTTTCACCCATTAAAATCACAAGTGACTTGTATGGAGGTGGATTGGTTCATAATCACACTGGAAGTTGTCTCTGGACAGTTCTTTTCAATCCCAATACTCCCACCTGGTGGCCATAAAAGCTTAGATGCTGAATAAAGAGTTCAGATCAGGCTGATAGTGTGTTCCCCAAATTCAGGCCGCAGAGTCCTCTGGTCACAAGCCCTTAGCCTTGGACTCAAGGGCCCAAGGCCAGGGGCTAATTTGGAACACCATGGGCTGTGGGTGCAAAGTGTGAAAAGAAAGGGAGTTGTAGGGAAAATGATGCCAGCATAATAGCACCTTCCTCACAGCTGTGGTCAGGCTTCAGTGAGCTAACCTCACATCAGCATAGGGCCTGCTATGTGGTAGACATCTAATATAATGATACACTTTTATTATCATTAATCCAAGATAAATGGGCGTGCCAGCAGACATAATCAAAGGACTACCCAAGAACCTGTTTTTAAGGAGAATTGTGATGTTTGACACAGATCTGAGAGGTGAGATGAATATCCAAAGGCAGATTCCCTCTTCTAGTACAGATGTTTCATGTAAGAAAATAAACAGGCCAGGTGCGATGGTGCACACCTGTAATCCCAACACTTTGGGAGGCCGAGGCAGGCGGATCATGAGGTCAGGAGATCAAGACCATGCTGGCTAACACGGTGAAACCCCATCTCTACTAAAAATACAAAAAATTGGCCAGATGTGGTGGCACGCACCTGTAGTAGTCCCAGCTACTTGGGAGGCTGAGGTAGGGGAATCGCTTGAACCCGGGAGGCAGAGGTTGCAGTGAGCCGAGATCGCGCCACTGCACTCCAACCTGGGCAACGGAGAAAGACTCCATCTCAAAAAAAAAAAAGAAAAGAAAAAAGAGAAGAAACAATGAGGCTATGAGGTTAATGCAATTTAACGAATATGGAGAGAAGCTCAGATCTTGTTATACATCATAAAATTCCTACAAGAGAAAGAATCCAGTTTAGATTGTAGGTACAAAAAAATTTATTATAATTCAGAGACTCTCTACACAGAAGAAAATGTGTAAGTATAATGAATGTGAAAAACACTTCAATTCCATCTCACCCTTTACTGTCCATCACAGAACACACGCTGGAGAAGGCAGATGTGCGGTGACCCCAGAAGCATCCTTGCCAGGGCTCTGCTTTGCCTCACGTCAGCAGGCTTGCTGGGCAGAAACCTCACACACATAATGAATGTGGAACCCTCCAGGCCCCAAGAACATCAGAGGGCTCGTGCTGGAAATATTTAGACTCCAGCATTGCTTCTCTCTCCTCTCGACTACTCAGATGCTCATTATTCCTGTGTTCTTAGATTTTTGGCTCTTGATTATGTTTTAGTTAGGTCAAAAAGTCTGCTGACATTGATCAAATCCTATTACTACTACTAACTTTTAATGGTTCATCTGAGCCTACTGAATATAGTCAGAGCTGTCCAAAATGTCTCTGTGTGCATTCTGAAATTCTGAGCAGGAGGCTGAAAGACCTCAGGGCATGGGGTGTGTTTTCATCTTTCATTCCAGGAGAAGTCTGTGACTTTGCAAGATTAAAGAGGATGTGAGAAGTAACCAGCCGGCTTTCTTTATGGATAGGGGTGAATTTGGATTTCTGGAACAGTGGACTCTTGTGGAGGCTGGACTATTTTTGAATAAGCTAGAAAGAATACATTCGGCAGAAAAGTGCCAACCCGACATTTGCAGGGAAGGAAAAAATGCCCAGATACAACTGTACACATATGAAGAATACCAGGAATCACATGGGAACAACAATAGCATAGGAGCAGACTAATAAGTCTTGGCAGAAAACAAGGAAGTGGATTAGGAACAATACCATGACTTCAGGTATCTATATAAATTATCAAAGTAAAGGGTAATTCATAATACATCTAATGAATTTAAAATTTTAGCAAAAGGAGAGGAATACTGTGTCAAACAAAAGAAGATATTATGAAATGGGACAAAAAAGTAAGAATGCAGTGATGACAACTATAGTTTACCTAGCAGAAACTCTAGGTAACATTTATTGATCCGTAACTATACATCACATATGGTCACATATGTTCAAGGTGTTTCTCAAGTATTATTATCTGCCTTTGCAGGTGGGGAAACTGAGGCACAGAGAGGCAGTCAGGTGATCCATCTAGGATTTAAATACAACAGCCTGGCTCCAGTGTCTAAGCACTACCTCTCTAATAGAGTAGAGCTAGCCAACAGAGTGTGAGAGAAATTCATATACTAGAGAATGGAATCAATCATTTTGAGATCATTTCAGTTGCAAATAAAATGAGAGAAAAAAGTGAAATTCATGTAAGACAGGCATCCTGGGCAGGCATTAGATATAATAATGCAGTTTAATTCAGAGAAATAGCTGGCACAGAGACAAAATGTAGTACTGATTGATTATTTCAGCTGTTAGAAAATCTGTTGTCCAAATGTCCTCCCTTCCTCTGTGTGGGTTCTAAGAAGCCACAGCTGGTGAAGGCAGTTTTGCGTCAAAGCTGCAAGGAATGTGGAGGAATCATGGAGAACAGGGTGAGAACCACAAGTTTAGGGGCTGGCTGGCAAATGGTCCTCTTTTCAAAAAGCAGACAGAGTGGGCTGGGGTGAGGAGAGGAGTCTGGAAATTATGAAAGAACAAGTTTAATGTCAATCCATATCAAAATTCTATGTTTAAAAATACAGTCTGTGAGCATTTAGAAGTGCAGCCATCTGAAAACCACTAAGTCGTACTTTGTGTTTTGTAGGAGTGGAGATCAAATTCCAAATGTAGGCCAGTCATTTCCAGTTCCTTCACAGTAGATAAGACTGGCTAAAATCTACTGTGCCCCCCAGGTTAGAAAGTACACCAGCTATCTCAGCATGCCTGGTTATGTTGGCAATAGGGAATCTGGAATCAGTGACTTGCTGTCACTGACCAGACATCCAGTGAGCCCAGAGTAAAATTCTGATTTACAGCCCATTTCTATTCATCACCATGTTGGCCTAGACCGTATGACAAGGCTTCTAACTCACTTTTTTTGCCTAGCTCTCTAATTCCAGTTTGTCCTAGAGGCTTATCCTTTGCGCTAGTCCACTAGGTTCAGCTTCCTTTAGTTCTGGCCTCTGACCCAATGTAAATGGACTGATTATCCAGATGTACAATGCTACCCACTGCCTGGATACCTACTGTCAGGCTTCACCACATAAGTCTGCCTAAAATGTACACTAATTCAACACCTGTCTTTGAACACTGCATATGGTGGAGGCAGTCCAACTCAGACTTCCAGGGCCCCATCTTCATAAGGATCCAGCTTTCTCTCTCTCCTTGCAAGTCATCATCCTTTGCCTTCCTGCAATATAAACTGATTCTCTTGGGCCATAATAAGAAATGCCATAAGCATAGTAAAATGTAGTTTTCCCTTGGTATCTGACAAAACCTCATGATTTTCTGTTGACAAGATGGGGAGACATGGTGTTGATGATAGAACAGTTAGGTGGATGGATATCTAGCTGAAAACTAAACTCGAAGTGTCTTGAGAAATGAATCCATGTCAAACAGCCTAGAAGGAAGTATTGGCATGTTCTAAGCCTATATCTGACCCAAACTTAAACAATGATTTTGCCAAAAACCAGATAAAGACATAAAAGGCAAAAAAGTTAGCCAAGTTTCCTATGACATCAGCCTAAGAGAGTTAATATGTGGGATAATTGTATGAAGAAATTTGTATCATTTCCTTATTTGTCAATTATATGTCAATAAAGCAAAAAAAAAAAATAAGTAAGGTTAGAAATCTAAGATTTTAATATCTCTTTACAAGTTGAAAAGTTGAGGTTTAATTAAAATCAACCAATCAACAACAAAAATAAAAACACCCTGACTATAAAAAAAAAAAAAAGAAAAGAAAAAAGGAAAATACAAGCTGGGCCCAGAGCATCTTGTAAGAAAGTAAAGAGTGCTCACAAAAAGAAAGGGTGGAATACATGAAAGAAATGCAGGAGCCAACCCCAAAGAGCTCACCACCCGCATACAACCATCATCTTTCCCCTGGACTGTGGCTGGGGCCTCCAAACAACCATCATCTTTCCCCTGGACTGTGGCTGGGGCCTCCAAACAACCATCATCTTTCCCCTGGACTGTGGCTGGGGCCTCCAAACAACCATCATCTTTCTCCTGGATTGTGGCTGGGGCCTCCTAAACCGGTTTCCCTGTCTCTATTCCTGCCTTTTCAAGTCACTTCTCAACATAGCAGAGTGACCTAGCCCATTATTCCTTCACTTGAAAGCACTAACCATTCCTCCACTTGAAACTGTCCGATGGCTCCCCATCACACTCAGAATAAAATCCAACGTTTGTACCATGGTCCACAAGGCCCTCCACTTGGCGGCTGCTTTCTCCCTCTGCACCCCTTCAGGCGCCAGCCCCCGGTGGCTCCCTCCACACTGGCCGGAGTGCTGCAGCTCCATTACATCAGGCGAGCTCCCGCCTTAGAGCCTTCGCATTCCCTGTTCCCTCTGCCTGGAAGGGCTTCCCCCAGATGCCCACAGTGCCGACTCCTGTGCTTCCTTCAATCCCTCACTCAACTCTCATCTCACGGCGGCCTACCCTGACCACCTATTTGACTACAGCTTTTCAAGGACCCCTTATGCTGCTCGACTTTCTCCTTTTTCATAGCAGTGTCTCCTTCTAATGGCACAAGGTAATTTGCTAGTTATTTTTATGTTTATTTTCTGTCCTCTGCTCTAGACTATAAGTTCCTAAAGGCAGGAATCGTCTATTTTTTCAGCCATGTACCCAATAACCCAGAACAGTACCTGACACATGGTAGGTACTCAACGTACTTACAATATTTGCTGAATAAATTAATGGTCTAGCTGTTAATTAATTAGTTATTAATTAGCTAAACAGACGTCCCTTTAGGTTGCTTCTATTCCTTTGCTTTTAACATCGATATCCTTATACATGTCTCTAGTGTGTATGTATGTTTCTTTATAAAGATAGGAAAAGGTGGAATTACTGCTTATGTGCAGTTTAAATGTCAACAGATACTGCCAAATTGCCCTTCAATGTATCCATTCAGATTCACATTCCTACCATAGTGTATGAGGACTTGTTTACCCGAGCCAACAGCATCACTTTTTAAGTGGAATATAATCTAACTGGAGGGCTGCCAGAGGGAGCAAACAGAACGGTAGAGTCTGGCACTCTCTAAAAGAAACTTCGTCTGTTTAACCTAGAGAAGAGAAAATTCTGAAGCGCTCTTGTGAAAGAAGAATTCTAATTATTCTTTGACATCCTAGTGCTGTAAAAGCCTGCCTTCCCAGACCTACCCACAGGGCAACTTGACTCATACTTTCTTCTGAATTCCATGACGTTCCCTGTTCCTAAGGATGCTAATGAATTCAATTATTTGTGTATTGACCAAGGGGCAAAATACCAGATAAATTCTCTATCTTTTTTGATATCATGTTTGCTAAGGAGCTGACTTCATATCATAAAGTAGTTATTGTAACAATGTAACAATTTCATCTCACTTTTTGTTGTTTGGATCCCAATATTAAGATGACATGTACTAGATAAAAATGTTCTAATTGCCAATTAGCTTGTTCAATCTCATCAATAACTTTAAAATACAAGGATAAAATTTTTTAACCTATCAGATTGCAAAATATAAAAAAGATCATGTACTGTTACGTAGAGTATAAATGATTATAACAATTCTGGAAATCAATCTAACAATGACAGAAATACAAAATGTGCACATGTTTTAAGTCAAAAATTCTACTTTTAGGAGTTATCCTAAGGAAAGAATTATGGACGTGGACAAGGACTTAGCTAATAAGGGCTTCCAAATTCATTCATTTATACTAATGAAAAAATGGAAGCTATTTATCCATCTATACAAGATTTGTTATGCAAATTATGTTACTAAGTTTAACGGAATACATGCAGCCATTAAAATTTTAAAGTAGGTCTGTGTGCTGGGTATTTCCCCACTGACCCTCCAGATCTATCTTTCACCCTTCTCCACCCTACCTTGTGTCCTAGGAGGGGTATCAATGGGCTCATCCTCTGGCTTTGTCTGGGTTTGACCACTGGGAAGCAATGGTAGAAAATGAATCGTTGGAAGGAATGAGGGGTCTGAGTATTCCTTCCCTTTCTTCCCTTCCTGTTGAGTCACCAAGTGCTGGCTGTGTTTTCCAAAGACCCTGGCTCCTGTCAAGAGGGTATCTCCCACCACTATTCTCCTGGGTCCCGGCAACTGCCCCTCCTTTCACCTCTCTAGACCCAGGGCTGGTAACAGCTCCAGCTCCCCACTGTGGCTATCCCTGAGGTGCTTGTCCAGTCTCTGCTGGTTCCCTAAACCCTGCCCACAGTCCTGTAATGCAGCTTTAATTTCTACCATCCAGTATTGAAAGTTCGACAAATGGAGAGGAGAGACATACCACATTTTTGGTTCTGCATTTTCATCCTATTTTGATGTACAAAATTGTACATCAAAACATAGATTGTGTAAGGGACACAAAAAATTAGTTACATACAACATTTAAAATGCACAAAAAGTTGAAGTTTTCTGTATTAGCTATTATATCTTGCTTTGAGAATGTTATTTAAAAAGAAAGACGATCAAGCTAAGAAGCAAAGAATAAAGAATAATCCACTACAAAACACTATTATAACCAAATAGGAGAGTGTCCTGAAGTGTTAGAGTGATAGTAAAAACCCACAGACAACCATGGACTTAAATTAAGCAGTAAAAATCCCATTGACAGGAGAAACACCAGCTACCTAATCAATCACATGATTACTTTCTCTAGTAGACTTAAAAAATAAAATATATGAGGTAATCAGCCCTAATTTTAAAATCTCAGGAAGACTTTTAAATAATAGAAATAGCACTTTTTTCAATATTAACACATTTATTATACGTTATCTTATGTTTCAATACAAATTTTCTAAATATGATTATGATATTATCAAGGTTAACTTTTAAACATTAATTATTTAATTATAGATGGGATAAGAACAATCTGCAAGCAGCATTGGGTTTTATTTTCACAGGTAATAGGAGTTTCCTCCAGCTACAAGGCAGAAGTTATCTTCCAAATCTGTTTTATAAAATGTAGATCAAGGCCCATGAGTGGGTCCTGAAATCAATTTAGTGGATAGAGTGAAAGGGGGCAAGTAGTACTTTTTAATGACATAAAATGACTAGAATAGAATTAGAATAAAACAGAAAGTATCAGAGTGCCTTTCACTTAAGTGTACCATATAATGAAACTTGTATTTCATTTATTTTCATGTATATGGATGTGCACTGGGTCACAAGGCAAAATGCATTTCTTACTGGGTCTTGGTCAAAACCTTTTGAAAGCCTCTGTGCTAGTCTGTGCTAACCTCTAACAATTTCACTGCTTTCAGCCAAGGTTACAGTACAACTAATAAAAGCAGCAGACAGAAGTAAAGGTGAAGATCAAAACAGAACAAATTTAGAGCAAATGTGTTAGGGTAGAGAACATTTTAATGTTATTATCCTAAAAGGAATCTTTAGACTGATAAAAGCTGTGGTATTTAACTGCCATGGCTATAATGGCATTAGCTATAACTTTTGAATCTCAGTGGGTATGGTAGGGAATAACTGTATTGCACAACTGGTAACTTACCTTTTCTGATATTTCTCCAAGAGAGGCTGTTCATTAAATTACTTTAAATAAATATCTGGTGTGATTGCAGACAACATGGTTCAAATTAAAAAGTAAGGTAGATAAAAACTGTCACACATTATTGAGAAAAGCAATTACAAAAAACAGCACTAGAATAGGTTCCAAATTATGACTCAAAAAATAATAAAAATATATACATAAAAAATAGGAAAATCGATTAAGGGCATAGGATTATGGAATATCTTTAATAAGTGTCTGAATATTTATACTGAGTACACATTACTTTTACATTCAGAAAAAGAAATAAAGATATATTTGCAATATTCTTCAAAAAAGAAAGTGAAAAGTCACGTGGAAAGCTCTCCATCTCAAGAATTCCTGGGACCCAGCTTTTCCAGAGTCAGGCATATCCTGCCTTTGAGCGTTACAACTGGACCAGGGTGGTGAGGCCTCTTCCCCTGAAGACATGTCAGATATCCAGATATTAAGTTCAAAAACAATTTCACAGGCCAGGCCCCGTGGCTCATGCCTATAATTCCACTGCTTTGCAGGGCCAAGGCAGGAGGATCACTTGAAGTCAGGAGTTTGAGACCAGTCTGGCCAATATGGTGAAACCCTGTCTCTACGAAAAATACAGAAATTAGCCGGGTGTGGTGGCACGTGCATGTAGTCCCAGCTTCTTGGGAGGCTGAGGCAGGAGAATCGCTTGAACCCAGGAGGTGGAGGTTGCAGTGAGCCGAGATCCTGCCACTGCACTCCAGCCTGGGTGACAGAGTGAGACTCTGGCATTAAAAAAAAGGAAAAAAATTCACAAGTGGTTTTCCTAAATTTTATTTTATTTATTTTTTTAAATGTCCCAAAAATATTTTATTATTATCATTATCGCTCTTATTATTATACTTTAAGTTCTAAGGTACATGTGCACAACGTGAAGGTTTGTTACATAGGTATACATGTACTATGTTGGTTTGCTGCACCCATCAACTCGTCATTTACATTAGGTATTTTTCCTAATGCTATCCTTCCCCAAGGCCCCAGTGTGTGATGTTCCCCACCCTGTGTCCATGTGTTCTCATTGTTCAGCCCCCACTTATGAGTGAGAACATGTGATGTTTGGTTTTCTGTCCTTATGATAGTTTGCTGAAAATGATGGTTTCCAGCTTCATCCGTGTCCCTTCAAAGGACATGTACTCATCCTTTTTTATGGCTGCATAGTATTCCATGGTACATATGTGCCACATTTTCTTTTTTTTTTTAATTATACTTTAAGTTCTAGGATACATGTGCACAACGTGCAGGTTTGTTACATATGTATCCATGTGCCATGTTGGTGTGCTGCACCCATTAACTCGTCATTTACATTGGGTATATCTCCTAATGCTTTCCATCCCCCCTCCCCCCACTCCACAACAGGCCCCAGTATGTGATGTTCCCCTTCCTGTGTCCAAGTTTTCTCATTGTTCAATTCCCACCTGTGAGTGAGAACATGCAGTGTTTGGTTTTTTATTCTTGCAATAGTTTGCCGAGAATGATGGTTTCCAGCTTCATCCATGTCCCTACAAAGGACATGAACTCATCATTTTTTATGGCTGCATAGTATTCCATGGTGTATATGTGCCATATTTTCTTAATCCAGTCTATCATTGATAGACATTTGGGTTGGTTCCAAGTCTTTGCTATTGTGAATAGTGCCGCAATAAACATATGTGTGCATGTGCCTTTATAGCAGCATGATTTATAATCCTTTGGGTATATACCCAGTAATGGGATGGCTGGGTCAAATGGTATTTCTAGTTCTAGATCCTTAAGGAATCACTGCACTGTCTTCCACAATGGTTGAACTAGTTTACAGTCCCACCAACAGTGTAAAAGTGTTCCTATTTCTCCACATCCTCTCCAGCACTTGTTGTTTCCTGACTTTTTAATGATCACTGTTCTAACTGGTGTGAGATTAATTCAAGATGGATTAAAGACTTAAATGTTAGACCTAAAACCATAAAAACTGTAGAAGAAAACCTAGGCAATACCATTCAGGACATAGGCATGGGCAAGGACTTCATGTCTAAAACACCAAAAGCAATGGCAACAAAAGCCAAAATTGATAAATGGGATCTAATTAAACTAAAGAGCTTCTGCAAAGCAAAAGAAACTACCATCAGAGTGAACAGGCAACCTACAGAATGGGAGAAAATTTTTGCAATCTACCCATCTGACAAAGGGCTAATATCCAGAATCTACAATGAACTCCAACAAATTTACAAGAAAAAAACAATCAACCCCATCAAAAAGTGAGCAAAGGATACGAGCAGACACTTCTCAAAAGAAGACATTTATGCAGCCAACAGACACATGAAAAAATGCCCATCATCACTGGCCATCAGAGAAATGCAAATCAAAACCACAGTGAGATACCTAAATTTTAATAAATTTACTTTGCCATTATCAAAGCAGTAAAGCAACATTTTTAAAGTCTGGAAAATAGATGCAGGAATTCCAAATCCCACTATTTAACACAAGTATTCTCATTTTATATATTCCCTTACAGCATTTTTGTATGTGTATTTTGCATGGTTACCACCATGGTAAATATAAAATTTTATGCTCAGGCTTTTTTTCACATCATATCACTACATTGTTCTTTCTGCTACATAGACTTCATATGTTTTATTTGTAAATGGCTGCATACTATTGCGTTAAGTAAATGCCATGATTTAGTTCATCATTCCTCAATTACTGGAATGAATTTCTTTTTTTTTTTTTTGAGACGGAGTCTCGCTCTGTCGCCCAGGCTGGAGTGCAGTGGCGCAATCTCCGCTCACTGCAAGCTCCGCCTCCCGGGTTCACGCCATTCTCCTGCCTCAGCCTCTCCGAGTAGCTGGGACTACAGGCACCCGCCACCACGCCCCGCTAATTTTTTTTTTGTATTTTTTAGTAGAGACAGGGTTTCACCGTGGTCTCGATCTCCTGACCTCGTGATCCGCCCGCCTCGGCCTCCCAAAGTGCTGGAATTACAAGCGTGAGCCACCGCGCCCAGACCCCGAATTTCTTAAATATTTATTGAATATTTCTACAATGCCTACAACCTACAGATTATATCTCTATCTACACTTACATAGATAAGTACAGAGAGTACACAAAGACTTTATAATGACCATCTCCTTTAATTTTTTTAAATGAAAATGTCTTTAAAACATATTTCCAGCACTGGACTAGATATTTTCGCATATTTTCTTTCATCTTATCCTTAAACTAACCCTGCAGCATCAGGCTAACAATCCCTATTATAAGAATAAAATAGGCCGGGCGTGGTGGCTCACTCCTGTAATCCCAGCACTTTGGGAGGCCAAGGCGGGCAGATCACAAGGTCAGGAGATCGAGACCATCCTGGCTAACACGGTGAAACCCAGTCTCTACTAAAGATACAAAAAAATTAGCTGGGCGAGGTGGCGGGCGCCTGTAGTCCCAGCTAGGCGGGAGGCTAAGGCAGGAGAATGGCATGAACCCCGGGGGGTGGAGCCTGCAGTGATCCGAGATCGCACCACTGCACACCAGCCTGGGTGAAACAGTGAGACTCCTTCTCAAAAAAAAAAAATAAAATAAAATACAATAAGGAAGACAGAGGAAGTATATAGGTAATATTTAAGTAGCTAAATCTCAACCCAAATCTGACATCAAAATCTTAGGACGAGCTGTCTTCCTAAAATATACTTTTCAAATTGCTTTTTATTAGAAATAAAGGATAATTTAACCCTGTGCTACTAAGACTTTTTAGAATCTAAGCATAAAGACTTTGATGTTCCGTTTGGCCAGTATGGTATTTTATAAATTTGTGAACAAGAGCATCTAACAGTAAAGCACATACCACGCAGCTAGCCACAGTCCTTACCCCTCACCTCATGCATATGTGTGCATATACACACGCACACACATATGAACACACACAAATACACAGAAACATAACCACACACAACACACACACAACCACACATTCACATCATACAAACACACACATACAGACACTCAACCACATACGCACACAGACACAAACATACACACAAATACACACAGTGTTGTAGTACCTTTATGCTATCTACCTGGCCTTTGAAGGCATCTGAGTTGGTGTCCCCTTTGTTAGCATTTTAACCAGAGAGGGGACACCTGTTAAGACACTGGGAAGCAGCTGAAGTAAATCTATAATCTGCACAAAATTAATAAATTTGGGAGATAATGCTGTTCATTGCAGTAGATAGATGATTACTGGGATTATTAAATTAACCAAATATATTTACACTGAGATATGCAAAATTTATATTTGTATTTGTTCTGCTTTGAAGATTATGCCTGTTACGGTATTGCCCCAGACAAAAAACTGGCAGGATAACAACATGGTCATGAAATCAATAGTTCATATTTGTGAAGACAATTTTAACTTTTTAAGTACTTTTACATCTGTAGTACAAGGCTCAGAAACAAAAATAAGAGCAATTAAAATGATGTATAAGAACAACTAAAACTGAAATAGCCACATAACCAAACCATATGGTTTTTAAGAGCTCATACTGAAACATCACAGGAAAAACATTTTTAAAAGATTTCATTATATTGCATTCCCAGAAACCTCTTCCAGTTATTGTCTAATCCTAAATAATTTCACTCATTGTTGAATTCTTTGTTTACCTAGATGATGTCAAAAGGGTTTCCTCCCTTGAGGGACTGATACATTTCCCAAACACTTAGGGACCTGGAGACCCCCCCAAGTTGCCTCACGTTCTAATTATATTTACCTTGCAATATTTGGAACTCAGTAAATATTCTAAGAAAACCATTTTAGGACATTATAATCTGACTTTAGACAATTCTTATCCATTTTTATGGCTTTTGTAATTATTACAGATAATTATGAGTGAACAATTTTTTAAAATCTTATATTTCCTTTATGCCCTATGTAAAAATTAGCACTGTGATCATTTAATATTAGCACAGATTCATATCTAATTGGCATCCATGTTGATTGGATTATAAATTCATCTTTTTCAAATCTTGAATTAGAAGCACTCAGAAACATCAATTCGTAATAGCATGCAGGAGAAATAACTATATTGAGTAATTTGGGCATTTGTCACGTGAGAAATTAGAAGTGAACAAACTGCATCCATATTAAATGATACATACATAGGTGGACATGAGAAGTACTCATCTTATATTAATCTTATATGTGCTCTGTATGCACATGCCTTCAGATGCTGGATAACAAAAATCCTGCTTTCTGCTTATTCTAAAGCAATCTTCTGCATGCCAGAATAGCTAACCAAATTGAGTCTAGGAAGTGATTGGATTCTGTATTAGTTTGTTTGGGCTGACTTAGCAAAGTACTAAAGACTGGGTGGCTTAAAGAACAGAAATTTATTTCCTCACAGTTCTGGAAGCCAGAAGTCTGAGATCAAAGTGTCAGCAGGGTTAATTTTTTCTGAGGTCTCTCCCCTTGGCTTGCAGCTGGCCATTGTGATGGTTATTACTGTGTGTCAACTTGACTGGGTCACAGGATGCCCAGATAATCATTATTTCTGGGTGTGTCTGAGAGTGCTTTCAGAAAAGATTAGCACTTGAAGTGGTGGACTGAGTGCTGCAGATGGCCCTCCTGATGCGGGTGGGTCCTGTCTCATCCACTGAGGGCCTGAATAGAACAAAAGGTAGAGGAGGGAGGAATTTGACTCGTTTGTTTCTGAACTGGGATATTTTATCTCATCTCCTGCTCTCAGACTAGGATTTGTACCATCTGTCCCCTGGTTTTCAAGCCTTGGGACTTGAACTAAATTATACCCCTGGCTTCCACGTGTCTCCAGCTTGTAGACAGCAGATCATGGGACTCAGCCTCCATAATCATGTAAACCAATTCCTCATAATAAACCTCCTTCATATATATATTTATATATACAAAAAGGATATGTGGATGTGTGAATATATGTTATGTATTGTAATGTACATATGTATATATTTATATGTATATATACATACACATATACAGTACACACATATATGTATATATATGTATATATACACATGCATAGTTTTGTTTGGAGAATGCTAAAACAGCCATCATCTTCCTCTATCTTTACACTGCATGACTGTGTTTTAATCGCCTCTTTTTTTTGGATAAATGTCATATTGAATCAGGATCCAGCCTAATGACTTCGTTTAACCTTAATTACCTCTTTTTTTTTTTTTTTTTGAGACATTGTCTCGCTCTGTCACCGGGGCTGGAGTGCAGTGGCGCGATCTCCGCTCACTGCAAGCTCCGCCTCCCAAGTTCACGCCATTCTCCTGCCTCAGCCTCTCCCAGTAGCTGGGACTACAGGCTCCCGCCACCACGCCCGGCTAATTCTTTTGTATTTTTAGTAGCGACGGGGTTTCACGGTGGTCTCGATCTCCTGACCTTGTGATCCGCCCGCCTCGGCCTCCCAAAGTGCTGGGATTACAAGCGTGAGCCACCGCGCCCGGCCTCTTAATTACCTCTTTAAAGGACCTATCTCCAAATACATTTTGAGATACTAGAAGTTAGGACTTCAGGACTTCAGGCTGGGCACAATGGTTCACACCTGTAAACCCAGCACTTTGTGAGGCTGAGGCAGGAGGATCACTTGCGCTCAGGAGTTCGAGACCAGCCTGGGCAAATAAGGACCTTATCTGTCTTGTTTTCACTGCCTCCTCAGCATCTAAAACTGTCTGGAGCAAAGTATATGCTTAATAAATATGATTAGATGTTAAATATCTGAAACTCCATCTCTACAAAAAATACAAAAATTAGCGAGGCATGGTGGCACATGCCTGTAGTCCCAGCTACTCAGGAGGCTGAGGTGGGAGGATGGCTTGAGCCTGGGAGGCAGAGCTTGCTGCGAGTGGAGATAACACCACTGCACTCCAGCCTGGGCAATAGAGCCAGACCTTGTCTCAAACAATGAGAAAAAGAATAAGTTAGGACTTCGACATATGAATTTTGGAGAAATACAGTTTAGCTCATATGATATTCTTATTTCTATATTTCATAACAGTGAAGCAAGTAACTATTACCTTTGCAGAGTTGGGTTGCCTCATTTAAAAAAAGAACGAAAAAGAAAAATGAAATTAGAAGACATGTAGCTTTTTAAACCATATTCTCCACCAACTCAGCCGGACAAAGGCAGTTTGGTTCATAAAGAGATGCTTTCCATCCTAAGTAGCAGTGAAAGGGCCCCTTTGCCAGCACGTCTGGTCCCCTCCTGCAAAGCTGTGTGCACATCCTGGTGCATAATAAGAGCAAAGAAAAACAGAAACAAAAGTAGGGTGACTAAATGACTCTCCTCTTCCATTCATGATCATGGCTATTGTCACCACTAATCCTCAAAAGCCTAAATTAGACATTAGGATGGTGGTCTTCAAACATCTAGGACAAGTTCACATCAAACTATCTAGGAAGCATTTTTTAGATGTTCTCAACCTCAAACATATCAGAATATGTGAGTGAAGAAGCGAAGCAGGTAGGATTAAATTCAACTGTATACAACATAGAAGTGAAAATAAAGGGGACTTTACACAGAAGAAGTTCGGAGAAAAGTGGTCTAGAGTAGGTATGGTTGCTCCATGGTCATCAGAGATCCAGCTCTTTCCTTCTCTCTGGCTGCCATTCTCAGCACAAGCTTCCATCGTCACTATGTACTAATGTCCAAGGGGGCTTCTGGAGCTGGGGCCATCAAGACTGTGCAGGCAGCAGGAAAGAGGAAGGCAGAAATGGCCATAGGGGATGCTCTAGCACATCTGCCTCTTCAGGAGTCTTCTTGGAGATCCTGTCTGGTAGCTTCAGCTTTTAAATTCATCAGCAAGGGAGTCTAGGAAAAGTAATGTCTCAGACACACTATTCTGAATAAAATTAGTTTGGTTCCATAAAGACCTAGGGAATATGTGTGTTGTAAGAGCTTACTGAGGGATCGTAATATTAATACTTCCTAACCCCTTGAGAACCACTGCAAAAGAAAGTTTCTTGGAGAATTTTCTTGAGTAGGCCATCCCAAAGAAATTAATTGAAGGACACATTTGTCATTTGACTCCCGGCATCCATTCTGCCTGTTCTCAACAACAGCCCAGATTTTCATTTGAGCATCGAGCCCTGCCCTACTCTCACTCTATATGGTCCAGGTGCAGGCCCATCTTTAGCCCTAGGGATCAGTCAAATGATCCCAGCCTAAACCTCATTAGCATGTATCCTGTTGGCCAACTAATTAGTTCAAGGGTAAGCATATGACCTAAGCCTATTCAATCAGAATGTGTCTCAAGACTTTTGCTAGAATGTAAACTCAACAAAAATAAGGACCTTACCTGTCTCATTTCCACTGCTTCCTCAGCATCTAAAACTGTCTGGAATAAAGTATATGCTTAATAAATATGATTGGATGTTAAATATCTGAAAATGGAGCTAGAGATTAGAGAAAAACTAGATTTTGATAACATTGTTTGAATTTCTGTCTCTGTGTACCTCAATTAAGTCTACCCTTGGTTCTTTCAGTTACTAAGTCCATAAATTTTCTTTCTTTGCTTACAGCATCTTGAGTTTGAATTTCCCTTACTTGCACCCAAAAGGTAATAGGGAAGTAGGCAGGACCAGTAGACTAAGCCAGTAAAGCCTTAACGTTTTATTAGGCTCAGAATATATTAATCATTTCTACTGAGCAAAAGAACTCACAACATACAGGATGATTTAATAAGTAGGATTTTGAAATATGAAGAGATGAGGAGTCCCCTCTGATGACACATCTTATTTTGTATCTAACAATCAGTGAGTCACCCCACAGAAATACAAACTACCATCAGAGAATACTATAAACACCTCTACACAAATAAACTAGAAAATGTAGAAGAAATGGATAAATTCCTGGACACATACACCCTCCCAAGACTAAACCAGGAAGAAGTCGAATCCCTGAATACACCAATAACAAGTTCTGAAATTGAGGCAGTAATTAATAGCCTACCAACCAAAAAGATCTCAGGACCAGATGGATTCACAGCCGAATTCTACCAGAGGTATAAACAGGAGATGATACCATTCCCTCTGAAACTATTCCAACCAATTGAAAAGGAGGGACTCCTCCTTAATTCATTTTATGAGGCAGCATCATTCTGATACCAAAACCTGGCAGAGACACAGCAAAAAAAGAAAACTTCAGGCCAATATCCCTGATGAACGTTGATGCGAAAATCCTCAATAAAATACTGGCAGACCAAATCCAGCAGCACATCAAACAGCTTATCCACCACGATGAAGGCAGCTTCATCCTTGGGATGCAAGCCTGGTTCAACATATGCAAATCAATAAACATAATCCATTACATAAGCAGAACCAATGACAAAAACCACATGATTATCTCAATAGATTTAGAAAAGACCTTTGATAAAATTCAACATCTCTTCACGTTTAAAGACTCTCAATAAACTAGGTATTGATGGAACAGATCTCAAAATAATAAAAGCTATTTATGACAAACCCACAGCCAATATCATACTGAATGGGCAAAAGCTGGAAGCATTCCCTTTGAAAACCAGCACAAGACAAGGATGCCCTCTCTCACCACTCCTATTCAACATAGTATTAGAAGTTCTGGCCAGGTCAATCAGGCAAGAGAAAGAAATAAAGCGTATTCAAATAAGAAGAATGGAAGTCAAATTGTCTCTGTTTACAGACAACATGATTCTATATTTAGAAAACCCCATTGTCTCAGCCCAAAAGCTCCTTAAGCTGATGAAAGTCCAGCAAAGTCTCAGGATACAAAATCCATGTGCAAAAATCACAAGCATTCTATACACAAACAGTAGACAAGCAGAGAGCCAAATCATGAATGAACTCCCATTCACAATTGCTACAAAGATAATAAAATACCTAGAAATACAGCTAACAAGGGATGTGAAGGACCTTTTCAAAGAGAACTACAAATTACTACTCAAGGAATAAGAGAGGACACAAACAAATGGAAAAACATTCCATCCTCTTGGATAGAAAGAATCAATATTGTGAAAATGGCCATACTGCTCAAAGTAATTTATAGATTCAATACTATTCCTATTAAACTACCATTGACATTCTTCACAGAATTAGAAAAAACTACTTTAAGTTTCATATGGAACCAAAAAAGAGCCCACATAGCCAAGACCATCCTAAGCAAAAAGAACAAAACTGGAGGCATCACACTACCTGACTTCAAACTATACTACAAGGCTACAGTGACCAAAACAGCATGGTACTAGTACCAAAACAGATGTATAGACCAACGAAAGGGAACAGGCCTCAGAAATAATACCACACATCTACAACCATCTGATCTTCAACAAACCTGACAAAAACAAGCAATGGGGAAAGGATTCCCTATCTAAAAAATGGTGCTGGGAAAACTAGCTAGCCATAGGCAGAAAACTGAAACTGAGCCCCTTCCTTACACCTTATACAAAAATTAACTCAAGATGAATTAAAGACTTAAGTGTAAAACCCAAAACCACAAAAGCCCTAGAAGAAAACCTAGGCAATACCATTCAGGACATAGGCATGGGCAAAGACTTCATGACAAACACACCAAAGACAATTGCAACAAAAGCCAAAATTGACAACTGGGATCTAATTAAACTAAAGGGCTTCTGCACAGCAAAAGAAACCATCATCAGAGTGAACATGCAACCTACAGAATGGGAGAAAATTTTTGCAATCTACCCATCTGACCAAGGTCTAATATCCAGAATCTGCAAGGAACTTAAACAAATTCACTAGAAAAAAACAAACAACTCCATCAAAAAGCGGGCAAAGGATATGAACAGACACTTCTCAAAAGAAGACATTTATGTGGCCAACAAACATATGAAGAAAAGCTCAACATCACTGATCATTAGAGAAACGCAAATCAAAACCACAATGATATACCATCTGACACCAATCAGAATGGCAATTATTAAAAAGTCAAGAAACAATTGATCCTGGTGAGGCTGTGGAGAAATAGGAACGTTTTTACACTGTCAGTGGGAACGTAAATTAGTCCAATCATTGTGGAAGACAGTGTGGCAATTCCTCAAGGATATAGAACCAGAAGTACCATTTGACCCAGTAACCCCATTACTGGGTATATACACAAAGGAATATAAATCATTCTAATATAAAGACACATACATACATATGTTTATTGCAGCACTATTTACAATAGCAAAGACATGGAACCAACCCAACTGCCCATCAGTGATAGACTGGATAAACAAAATATGGTACATATACACCATGGAATACCATGCAGCCATAAAAAGGAATGAGATCATGTCCTTTGCAGGAATATGGATGAAGCTGGAAGCCATCATCCTCAGCAAACTAACAACAACAAAAAACCAAACACCACATGTTCTCACTCATAAGTCGGAGTTGAACAATGAGAACACATGGACACAGGGAGGGGAACAACACTCATTGGGTCCAGTCAGAGGTGGGGGATGAGGGGAGGGAGAGCATAAGGACAAATAGCTAATGCATGCGGGGCTTCAAATCTAGGTGATGGGTTGATAGGTGCAGCAAACCACCATAGCACATGTATACCTATGTAACAAACCTACATGTTCTGAACTTGTATCCCAGAACTTAAAGTAAAATTTAAAAAAAGAAAATCAGTGAGTCTTTTCAACAAATGGTATGGGAACAACTGGACATCTACATGCAAAAATACACAAAAATTAATTTAAAATGGGCCACAGCAATGCAAATGTACAATGCAAAACTATACAATTATACAACTCCTGGAAGATAACTTAGGGAAAAAATCTAGGTGACCTTGGGTTTGGTGTTGCTTTTAGATACAACATTAAAATCATGATTCATGAGAGAATAAATTGTTAAGTTGAACTTCCTTAAAATTAAAAACTTTTTCTCTGCAAAAGCCACTGTTAAGAGAATAAAAAGACAAACCACAGACAGAGATAATATTTGCAAAATACCTATCTGATAAAGAACTGATATCCAATATATACAAAGAACTCTTAAAACTCACAATAAGAAAAAAACAACAACCCAACTATACAATGGGCAAAAGGTCTAAAGACATCCCAGCAAAAAAGATACACAGATGACAAATAAGTATATGAAAAGATGTTCAACATCACACATCATTAGAGAAATGCAAATTAAAACAACAAGAAACCACTAGACACATACTAGAATGACTAAAATCCAAAACACTGATAACATCCGATGCTGATGAGGATGTAGAGCAACCAGAGCTCATTCATTGCTAGTGGAAATGCAAAATGGTAAGCCACTTTAGAAGACAGTTTGGCAGTTTCTTACAAACTAAGCATAGTCTTACCATACAATCCAGCAATCATATTCCTTGGTATTTACTCAAATGAGTTGAAAACTTAACGTCCACACAAAAACCTGCATGAGAGAGTTTATACCAACTTTATTTGTAATTGCCAAAACTTGAAAGCAACCAAGATATCCTTTAATAGATGGATGGATAAACAAATTTTTGTACATCTGTGCAATGGATTGTTACTTAGAGATAAAAAGAAGTGAGCTATCAAGCCACAAAAACACATGGAAGAAACTTAAATGCATATCGCTAATTGAGAGAAGCCAATCTGAATGGCTGCCTTACTGTATGATTCCAATTATATGACATTCTGAAAATGGCAAAACTGTGGACACAGTAAAAAAAAAATCAGTGGTTGCCTGGAGTTTGGAGGCAGGGAGAGACAAATAGGTAGCGTACAGGTGATTTTTAGGGCAGTGAAACGATTTTGTGTGATGCAGCAATGGCGGCGGCATGTCATGGTACGTTTGCTAAAACCCACAGAATATACATCAAGAGTGAATGTTAATGTAAACTGTAAACTTTACAGTTACAGAGTAAACTCTGTAAACTTTACTTAATAATATATTGATATTGATAATCAATTGTAATAAATGTAACATGCTAATAAAAGATTTTAATAAGAATAGGAGAAATGGAGTGTGGGGTTGGGGAGTGTGGGGTTGGTATGTGAGCACTCTCTACTTTAAACTCAGTTATTCTATAACCTGAAAACTGCCCCTCAATTATGCAATCTATTAAAGAACAAATCAACAAAATAAATAAAAATTTAAAATAATCAATGAGAATAAATTTTGAAGCAATATTCTCTCTATTTCTATATATGTTTCAAGTTTCTATAACAAATTTTTACAAAATATACATACCTAGATAGTCCACAGCTAGGAGTTTATCCTATAGAGCTATACGCACATATTGATCAAAGATTTACGTCAAAGGATTATGTACTATTGTCAGTAATAGCAAAAGCCAGGAAACAACTAAATATCCATTAACAAATAATTGGTTAAATAAATTATGCTTTTTTTACACATGAAATACTACAGAGCAGTTAAAAAGGGACAACTGGCCGGGCACAGTGGCTCACACCTGTAATCCCAGCACTTTGGGAGGCCAAGGCAGGTGGATCACCTGAGATTGCGAGTTCAAGACCAGCCTGACCAACATGGTGAAACCCCATCTCTACTAAAAACACAAAATTAGCCGAGTGTGGTGGCGCATGCATGTAATCCCAGCTACGCAGGAGGCTGAGGCAGGAGAATCACTTGAACTCAGGAGGCAGAGGTCGTGGTGAGACGAGAGCGCACTATTGCACTCCAGCCTGGGCAACAAGAGCGAAACTCCGTCTCAAAAACAAACAAAAAAAACGGGACAACTATATGTGCAGAACGTAAGTAAGCTCCGTGATAGGGAAGGTATCTTTGTTTTGTTGTTGTTCACTAATACAGCCTAAATAACCAGAATTGTGTCTGGCACCTGGTAGATACTCAATAGGTATCTGTTGAATAAATGAGTAGAGAATAATGGTTAAATTTTTTAAAAGCAAAGTAAAAACAATGTGCATATAGTTTGCTTATCATGATAGGTTGAAACACGAGGGCATCCCTCTTGACTAAGAGCTACACCAGATGTAGACTCTGATTTTCCATGGAGCTGGGAGCAGGAATAAAGGAAGCATGGTATTGGGTGGGATTTTTTTTTTTTTTTTTTTTTTTTTTTGAGATGGAGTCTCGTTCTTTCACCCACTCCGGACTGCAGTGGCGCGCTCTCGGCTCACTGCAAGCTCCGCCTCCCGGGTTCATGCCATTCTCCTGCCTCAGCCTCTCGGAGTAGCTGGGACTACAGGCGCCCACCACCACGCCTGGCTAATTTTTTGTATTTTTAGTAGAGACGGGGTTTCACCGTGGTCTCGATCTCCTGACCTCGTGATCCGCCCGCCTCGGCCTCCCAGAGTGCTGGGATTACAAGCGTGAGCCACCGCGCCCGGCCTGGGTGGGATTTTTTTAAATGAATCTGAACCATTTTCAACAAAATTACTCAAGCCTCTTAGTGTGTAGACTCAGCCTTAGAGTGGGCGATTATAAAAGTTCAAATGCATAATATTTTATGGTGAATACCAAGACTTACAATAAAACTTACAGTAATCAAGACACTGTGGGAATGACATAAGGATGGCCCTATGGAACAGAACGGAGAAACCAGAAAGAGATGCACACTTACGTGGTTATTTGATTTTTGACAAAGATGCCAAAGTAATCCAATGGGGAAAATCTCTTCAACAAAAAAACAAAAACAGAAACATCGTTTATATATGGGAGGAAAAAGAACTTCAATCTTCACCTCATACCATACACAAAAATTATTATATATTTTTTTGAGACGGAGTCTCACTTTGTTGCTCAGACTGGAGTGCAGTGGCATGATCTCGGCTCACTGTAGCCTCGACTTCTTGGGTTCAAGTGATTCTCCCACCTCAGCCTCCCAAGTAGCTGGGATTACAGGCACCCGCCACCATACCTGGCTAATTTTTGTATTTTTAGTAGAGACAGGGTTTCACCATGTTGGCCAGGCTGTTCTTGAACTCCTGACCTCAAGTGATCAACCCGCTTCAGCCTCCCAAAATGCTGGGATTACAGGCATGAGCCACAGCGCCTGGCCAAAAATTAATTTAGTATGGAAAATAGACCTAGTAAAAGTTAAAACTATGAAGTTTCTAGCTTAGAAGAAAACACAGGAGAATATTTTTGGTGACAGGGTATAGGCAAAAGTCTCCTAGGACAGAAAAATCAATCAACATAAAAGAAAAAAGTAAATCAATTAAACTTTAAAATTTAAAATACATCTTTTGAAGACACTGTTGAGAACATGAATAGGCTAGCCACAAAGTGGGAGAACATATTTGCAAAGCATATATATTGATAAAGGACTAGTGTCCAGAAGATATCAAGAATTCCTATAACTCAATAACAAAAGACAAACAACCCAAAACAGGGCATTTGTAGAGAAATAAGGTCCAAGTGATGTTCAGTGTGATGAAACAACCAGATACATGAGAAAAGAATTAATCCAGTAATACTATACAACCCTCATACTTTATCCAAACTCTGAATATAATGGAAGAATCATTTAATATTTCAAGAAGATAATATTAATTGGCATATAATTTGCCCATTAAAAAGTAAATTTAATATAAAAATAAATATTTCTATCTATGAATCTCATTCTAATTGACCATTAACAAAGTTTGGTAATAATAACTCACCAATAAAAAGCCACATTAAAAACTGTGTTACATATAGTTTATTTTTATTTCATAGCCTTTTAAAAAATATAAGCCACCTAATATTTTGAAAAACATACACAGAATAATCATTTAGCTGCCACAATATTACAAAAATAAAATGACACAGAATAAATTGCACAAGAGAATAAAATAATCTCTGCTGAGTCACTCTGACTAGGAACACATAATAGTCACTAGGAAGGTGAAGTGGAGCAGTACTGCCATTTCTTCATGATCAGTTATCACTAAAATCAATCACAGGAACTATTCCCAGGAGACCATTCCATTCACTATACAGGAATATGTGCAATATATAGATGTCAAGTTAACATCTTGAATTTAATTCCAAATACCATTCTCTCTTTTCCTCTGGGAGACAAGTTCAATGGCAAGCTAGAATAGTGACGACCATGGGACATCAAGCCCATGACTGACCCACACCTCTCCCAGCTGGTTCTACAACACAAGAAAGAGAATAAAGTATACCGTGCTATCTAACACAATAGCTAGTAGCCCCATTTGGCTATTTGAATTTAAATTAATTACAATTAAACAAAATTTAAATTTTCCTTCCTCAGTCACACTAGCCACATTTCAAGTGTTCACTAGCCACATGTGCCTAAATGGTTACCATATTGGACACTGCAGATATAGAACATTTCTGTCATCACAGAAAGTTCTTTTAGACAGCCCTGGATGTGGGAAGTGTCTCTTCTTTGCTTAGCTAGGATGTAGGCTGCTTATAGAAGCAGCTTTGAGAGGCAATTCTTCTCCCAGGATATTCCTAGACTGGTGGTGGAGTCACAGAAAGGAGTAAGGTAGCCTTTCTTTGCGTAGATTCCCCTCCTCCATGCATGAAAGTGATGGTCTTTTTATAGGAATCAAATACACAAACCCAGACTCCACCAAAATATAACTGACAGGAAAATTAGAGAGGAGAGAAATGATGCGGATGAGAGAGCAGCGTAATAGAACATTCTTTATCCTACACCAACCCTCCATAAAGAGGTTATGGCCACCAAGGAAGTGCACAGGTACCCAGGGCCCTCTAGAAAATCCTGATGTGGGACAAGGATATTGGCTGAGAGAGGTCAGTCCTGTCAAGAGTTTTGTGAGAACACCTGACATGCCTTCACTCTGCTCACTCTGTCAGAGGGGAGCAGTGCTGCTTGGAGCTTTGACAGTTGTGAAAGAACTGGAGTTTTGATCTTTTTGAACTTTATGCTCCTCTGCAACTGTATTTTGTAGCCAGGGCATAAAATGTTAGCTGTCCTCCCAAGATCCACCACCATCTTCTTCCTCATCAAGAGAAACTGGATTTTTGTCAAAGGCAGTTATATATCCAGCTACAAAAACTACATTTCTCAGACAATCTTGCAGATAGCAGTAGCCAATGACACAGTTCTGGCCAGTGAGATGAAGGCCAAAGTTATTGGGCTGCTGAGGAAGCTCTTTAAAAGGAAGTGGATTTGAAATGGCATGCCCCATTTTCTCTGTGGGCTTCCTCCTTCTTCTGGTGGGGAGCTGTGGGGACCATCTTGGAACCTGGAGGAAAAAGCCAAGGGAACCTCAGTAACCACCTTAATTAAGCCTGACACCCGTGAGCTGCTGAACCAGCACCAGCAGTTGCCTGCCTCTAATCTCCTTGTTCTGTGACAAAAGAACAAACCCTCTAATTTATTTACGCCGCTCTTCAGTCTCGAACTTCCTATTCCATTATCAAGATAAAAATTCATCTTGATTCCCAATAGGAAAGTGTGATTTTTCATCTGAAAGGAAAAGACATCTTGCTTGAAGAAACTGTACCTATTCAATAAATTCAAGTAACTTCAGAGTCATACTAATAAAACAAAAGTCACAGATAAAGGTTTTAGCTCAAATCCACCCATGTCTTCAGGATCCATCTATACAGACCAAGAATGGCAGAAATGTTTGGGCTCATTATATAAAGAGGCTACTATTAAGGAAAATAACAAGGTTTTTTTAACCTTAATCCATCAGAAAGCTTTTTCTGCATGCTTATTAGGTTCCGATTACTGGGTCTAACTGCCCTTCTGATAATCCAGCTTCCTGCATGGGAAGATGCTCATGACTCAGATACTTAATCAGATCATTATTAACCCATAACATTATTTGTTTTGTGTAGACAAAATAAAAAGTGGAGGACTGAGAAATTTATGTCACTGATTCAAGCAAACAAAAAAAAAACTACATCAAATATTTACAACTCAATTCTTAACCTTCCCTTTTATGTGACACAGACATCTGACAGTGACATTCTAATGATCCTAGAGTTTTAATTGTGGATTTAGCTTAAATATGCACAAATATCTCAGAGTAGCTGTAAAAATTAAAAACAAAGTACAGCACTGTGTAGATACCTTATGCATTACATTAGTATCTTTAGTATTCTAACAGTCTCTAGATTAGTAAGTGTGACTTAGAAAAAAAACAAACATTTCCCGCTATTCTAAACGGTTTAACCGTTTGCAAACTTTAAAATTTTGGTCATTTAAAATTTAACTCTATTGCACTGATTTTGAAACTATAGACAAAATTGGAAATATAGAATGTCAAACTAAAAATAGAGTATTTCATATTTTTTACTCACCTAGTTCCAAGTTTCCACCCCTGCAAGCGAACCAAAAACAAATCCTGGCACCTTGCCATTCCCAGAAAAGCCAGTGCATGGCACACTCTGGGTAAATTTTCTCTCTTATTCTGTAGAATCGCACCAGATGGCATCAGTTCTGCATCTACAGCTGTGCCCTAAAATTGAAGTTCAGACATAGGAATCTACTTTATTAGACATTTTAGATTTTGCAGGTGTGAGTGTGATGTCATTCTCATTCAACTTAAAATGGTTGTCTTGCCAAGTAGAACTGCAGATCCATTGCACTTACAAGTTCGGAAATTAGTGCAACAACCAAGATTGTCCTGATAAGATCTGAAGCCATTATGAACACCTGAAATTTAGAAACAATGATGAAATAATAACATTTGAAATAAAATACAAATATTACATAATAGAATTAGGACTCATTTCCTTATAATGTAAGAAATTCAAGTCACCTTCTAACATTGCCGAAAAATCACTAAAAACCTTTTTATTGAAAATAAAACATAGGAATCTTCTATAATCAAGTTACATTTATATAATAAGCAGTTATTTTAAATGTTCTTGACTTTTCAAGTGCTTTAATGTCTAGCTCATATTTATACAGTCTTTAAAAATAGATTTGGCACATAGTGATTGTCAGAACAGGGAATGGTCAGGGGATGGAGTAGCCAACATGTAGAATCCTGGAACCCAGACCATCGTGGGTGTCAGAGTATTTGATCTAAGCCATAAATGCATAAAGGTGGCCAAAATTGTGAGTTTGAAAGTAGTTCTAATTTGGGAGATCAGTCTATGTCAGGTCTTGGAAAAATGATGATTGAATAAATAAATAAATAAATAGCAAAAGACAGCTCATCTACAGGTGTCAAAGTTTCAAAAGCAGAGTCTCTAACAAAGCAACCGCAGGGCAGGAGATCAACAGCAGCAAGATCTAAGAGCAAATGTGAGTTACCTTAATTCCCAGAGCTTAGGGTCAAGTTCCAAGCAGAGGTTGAGTAATAGGAATAAATATTCGTTGTGGCCTGGATAAATGGGAACTTGGTCATTAATGAATTTGATTACAAGGAGTTAATAAAATGGCCCTGGATACAAGATAGAAAGGCACCTCTGTTTTCTTAGGAACCTGAGTCAGTAGAACCAGCTGAGAGATTGGATTAATACTGAGATGGTAATAAACTACTCACCCTGACTTTTCAATAGTCTCTTGTCTAGGAAGAATGATGGGCAGGTTAAACTCATGGATACCAGTGGTGCTGCTAGGAAGATTAAAGGATTGCAAACTCAAGAAGCCAAGCATGTGGTTAAAATAATTTCCATTCTGGTTATTCTAAAGTGTGAAATGATTGTTTTCAATCCTTACAAACAACTATAATTGCTAATTAATTACTCCCACACTCATCTTCAATGTCCATATTAACCATACAACCCTTTAACTAAATGCCACTGCAGAGATATCAACCAATTAGAGAACTATTGTTCAAAGCACAATACAAAATCACTGCAGTTAATTCAGGGAATTCAAACTGGGAATTCAAATCAAGTCTTACCATAACTCTGACAAAGAGGTGAGAATTTGCTCATACCATGATAATTAGAGTAAACCACTAACTTCATTAAGAACAGGCCTATTTGGGGAGAGTGAAATAGAAAGTCGGAAATGATCTGATGTCTTGGGCCAAAATTATTCACCTGAGACTATTCTTCCTTTGAAGCATTAAAATAATTGTCTTACACTTCACTTTTATATTATCAACTTAGGCAGACTTTAGTATTTCATTGTTTTTAGCTTCTCTATATGGTCTTTGTGTCTAAAATTAGTATTTTCAATACTATAGTTATGACTTAGCTTATCCCACACTGACATGACTAAACCCAAATCTTCCCTTACTGAAGATTGAGTATATCTGCATCACATATTTCACCCCATGAACCCCCGCACTGTTTTTCAAAAGAGCCGAATGATTATTAAAAGTGCAAACACTCCTGACATCTCATTCAAATTTCCACAATCCTCTACTAAGACACTAATTCTTGCAATGAGTTAGGAGTCAGTTTGGCTTTGTGGACCTGGTAGAAGCTCACCAGATTTGAGTGGGAGAGTGCCCTTTCCTTCCTTGTACCTATTTCCCCCATCCTGAACCAACATGTTTTTAGGCCCTGGATCTTTAGAAGTTTAGTCATAACTAAGGCCATCGTGAAACCATGCGTCATCTCAACTTACCATTTGCAGAAAGCTTCCATCTCCCGTTGTTCCAGCGGTCTTTTTGCAGGCCCAAACTGTCACTGCAGCTGTGGTCCTCTGTGAACCAGTCAAGGGCAGCAGCTCGGCTCTAGAAAGAGAGACGACATAAATCTAGGGAAAAGCTACTGAAGGATGAAGATATTTCCCAAGCTAACATTAGCGAGAGGGTACTTAGGGCATACTGGTACTCGAGTTTGCTCCTGCCCGCCCATCTTCTGCAAAAGCTCTAGTAATTTAACCTGAAACCACAGACCCGCCTCTCCGTCCTTTTTCCTGTTTCCCTACACTATGCAAACAGTACCTCTTTTAGCCGGCCCTCCATGCCATCACCCAAAATGTCACGTACCGGCCAACCCTAAGGCATCTTCCAAATGACTCTCAGTGTAACGTTCACCATCCGCTGTCCCAGATTGGAAACCTACCCTGCACGGCAATCCGCAGGCACTAACCGTGGTTGGTGGCTAGGATATGAGTAAGGATCACCGGCAGGAAGGGATTCCTCCCTCCAAAAGGGCGACTGAATCTTCTCTCCCCCACGCCCCACCCCAGCACCACCAGGCGAACCCCATTTACCATCTCTCAAAGCGCAAAAATATTTAAAGCAATATTTAAAATACTTCAAGTGCGCCCTGTTTCCTCCTGCCACCCGTCCCAAAGCCCACACAGTCTTTCTCAAAAATGTGGATATTCAGGATATTCGATTTTGTTCGAAAGTGCTAAACTGCATTATCCGAATAATTTACTTTTCCACTCCTTGGGTATAACTAAAATACAGTTGGACAGAAAAGAGCTTGCAGTTGGTCTAAGTCATTCCGGCTCCAAAGGGCGAATTCTCTTTTCGCCATCTCTCCCAGCCCTGGAACAGCTTAGGGTCCCTTCCGAAGAGCACATCGCCAGCCCAGACCGCATACACCCACCGTCCCTGGCACCCGAGCGCGCTGCAAGCCCCGGGCCTCCCACAGGAGCGGAGAAGCGGGTCCCTGCGCCTCACGCCGGAAGGGACCCGTCAGAGTCGCCGAGCCCCGCACCTGGAAGCTAGGAGGCCGCGAGGACGGAGAATCCAGGCGGAGACCCAGCTCAGCGCCCGCGCAGCTCGGTGCCCTCCCGCCAGTGCCCGCACTCGGGTCACACCGCTTGCTCTCGGGAGAAGCCCCAAGGCTCGCGGTGCACCGAGAGGCGCCCGGGCTGGAGCGCCCCGGCCGTGTTGGCCACGGAGTTCTTCAGCTGCTTGATGACCACGAAGAGCAGGAGGAAAAGTAAGAAGAGCAGGAAGAAGAAGAGCGCCAGGTAGAGCAGCAAGTTGAGTTCCCACTCCATGCTGGAGGCGCCGGCGCTCGCTGGCCCTGCGCGCTCGGCGCGGGCTGCAGCTGGAGGGCGAGCGCGCCGCCCGCACACCCACCTCCCCGCACTCCCGCCCCTCGCGAGGGCGTCCTGCTATGGGCGCCGACTCCGGGGTCCGTGCTTTGCCTCCCCCGGCTCCGAGGAAACGCGCCAAGGAGCTGAGGAAATCCGGCGCAGACTCGCCCAGCTGGCACCAGAGCCTTCCGCTTCGCCGAGATCCTCTCAGGTGCTCTTGAGGACGCGAGCGACTTCCCTAGGAGCGAACTTCCGCGGGCAGGGCCGCCAGAAGAGGTAACAGCTCAGTCTCCCAGGGGAGGTCGGGACTGGTGTTTTGCAAACGATTTAAAAGTTCCACCCCCAACATCCAGTAGGGTCCCTAGCCCCCTGCCTTCCCAATTAATTTATTTCGTTATATCCCTCCGTTACGCTTTCCGAAAGGACAGGGCATGTCATGGCCCAGAGAGCCAAAAGAATGAAAGGTGACAGTGAAGATGGGGTCTGAAAGGCTATGAGATGATTTCCTGCTATGAGATGTCTGAGTGAATTCCAGTTCGAGCTGCCTTGCTTTTCCGAGTAGCAGATGCATCCAGTGTTGAGTGTACTTTTCTCTGGACAACAGGTCATTTGGAAACGCATTAAGAATACAAAGTATTTCAGAAGTTATATAGCACAAAGCTTTCAAATATTGGCCTCAAATTCAGTTTATTTGGTGAAAAGAGGAAAACAAGTTTACTCAAAGTGTTTCTTGAGTCCCTAAAGCCTTTCTGTATCTGGTTGACGTGACCCAAAGCCCATATCGCGCAGCTTTGAAAACTGTTCAGTGTACCTATTACTGCAGAACAAATTACCCCCAAATTTAGTGGCTTCGAACAACATAAACATTGATCATCTCTCACAGTTTCTGTGGGTCCGAAATGTGGGAGCACTGGCTGGGTGATTCTGGTGTGGGGTTACTCATGAGGCTCCGTTCGGATGTCAGCCAGGTCTGCCTTCAGCTGAATGCTTGTGTGGAGGTGGAGGATCCACTTCCAGGGTGGCTCACTCACTGCTTGCCAGGTAGGGCTGGTTGTTGGTGGGAGGCCTCAGTTCCCTTCCATGGGTGCTTCCAACACAGCTGTGGGATTCCCCCAGAACAAGTGATGAAAGAAAACAAAGCAGAGGCTGCAGTGCTCTTAACCGCCAGCTTCAGAAGTCACGTGCCATCACTTCTGCAATATCCTACTGGTCACACAGGTCAGCCCTATTCAGGGTAGGAGTCCAAGGACACGAACGCCAAGGTGTAAGGATCACTGGGGCTCATCTTGGAGTCGGCTATGACAGCTGTTAATACAGCCAGTTATCATTGCCCATTTGTAGGCCTAACTTTATTTTATTCTTTATTTATGAAGATGCGGAATTGCCTCCTGGACTGAATTCTGGGGATGAGGCCTGACAACATCCCAGGTTGTAATAAGTGGCTGCTCCAGGGATGACAGCGGTTCAAAGAGACAGGGTGGTATGAAAACAGTCTGTGAACTGCCAGTCTCATGGACCCGATTCTAGTGTCAGCTCTACCTGTCAGGGGTCACTTTTGCTCAGTGACTCTCAGTCCCCTCATCTGTAACATGCCTTGCTTATCTTTCCCTTGGATTTGTTGTGAGGCTCAAAAATGAGCAAATGTTAAATAAAAATGTGTTTTGCTATATAAATGTCAGATACTGTTATTATTCTATTACGAAGGGCCCCCAATGCTACAAGCTACTGTACAAAATTTCCAGGCCCTAGGCCTCTCCATCAAGCATCTTAGTGCGTAAGTGAGAATCTTTCTTTCATTTTCTCTTTGTCTCTCTCTCAGTAACATTATATTGATCCACTTCATAGGCAGTGGTATGCTGGAGCTGGCTCATAATGACTCACAGGAGCTGATTGTTAAATTTTGTAAACCAATTTTTAAATTCCAGCTATTATTAAAAGTTAAATTATATAAACCTACAATTATGTTAACAACAAAGGTAATTAATACTCCAAACTCATCACTTTCTAATTATTTTATTAGGTTGGTACAAAGGCAATCACGGTTTTTGCCATTAAAAGCAAAAACCATGATTGCTTTTGCACCAACCTCAGTACTACATTTCACTGCTGTCTATGCACTTGAGGTTATTTACATCTGTTGTAGCTGTGTGGTGAAGATGCTGCATAGTGGTATGTTACTGCGCATCTCTTCCCAGCTGTGTTCAGTGCTGTCATGTTGGTAGCTTGAAATTAGCCATGATGAGTGGGTTTGCCTTGAGAAAATGGACAAATGCTACAAATCAGGACCAGGGAGGCAGTTGTTACATTAACCAGCACAACACTGCTCGTGGGGCTATTGAGAGAGATTTGAAGTCTTATACAAGTTTAGCAAAGATTTGTGATTTTTTTTTTGACTGCCCAGAATCCACACACCTCCACTCTAAGCACCACATGTTCCTACGGATGGAATTCTCCATTTTATGTAATCTTGGCAAGAAGACAGATCCCAGTGCCTACTTTCCCTTGCCACCTCCTGTTACGGAAACCAAGGGGATCAGATATATCTTTTACCCACTCCTGATACAGTGTGGGGAGGAGGGCAGGAAGAGCTATGCCAGAAACTTAGCTAAATATCCTTGTCTCCAGGACTCTGAATCTTGGGAGTTGACAGAACAGGAGGAATGTTCGGAAGTCAGATGCATCCCCGTTGCACAGGCAATCTGAGCGCCACAACAGTCCCAAGAGTGACCTAGGCATGGCTACTGCTGCTTGCCTCGACAGCATCCTCAACTCCTGGCCCCGACTGGGCCCTCCTGCTTTATTTCCATTCCGTAACTTTCCAATGGCTTTCCAGGAAATCTTGCTGCGAGGCAGAGTGGTTAGCGCCAGTTTTCAAAAGAGAATGCTGACCAATTAAGAAAGCATTGCTTAAGTACTTCGCACATGTTAAGCACTCTTAATTAACAAGGTGTTTGGTAGGAAAGGCATGTGATTTGGCACACTGCCATCCAGATATCCAAGCTATCGAAGGATGAAAATTGAAGCATGGAGAGGTTAAGCAACCTGCTGAAGACCACACAGCTGGCAAGTGTCAGGAGAGGGATGTGAACCCAGGAAGTCTGGCTCCAGAGCCTGCACTCCCAACCCTCATGATTGTACTGCCTCACAGGGAAAAGTATACTTTTGCGTGCATGACCATCAAATTAATCACCATATTTTTTCTTTTGAGCGTCAGACTAAAAAGAAACACATTTCAAGAGACATATGCCTTCTGCATCTCAGCTCCTGCTTTTGAAATCTTGAAGGTCAGAACTTCAAATGAGCCAGTGTTTGCCTGCAGAATGCTGTGGGAAAAGGCCAACGGATGAAGGTTTTATGTTGCCAAGCTCAAACCCATGTCAGCCTTTCTAACCATAACTATTTAGATTATCCACTTATCTGAGCAGCTTAAATGGATTTATAGGTTATAGGTGTTAACTAATAAATTCTTATATTCACTCCATAGAATTTGTATTTAAAATAATATTGCTGCCACGAAAAATAACATATTACTTTTAGTGGATGCTCCCAATGTTTTTCAGCCTCTGGTCATATTTATGTACCTCATAAAAGGCTCTGAACTTCAGTTTATATTGTACAAATGACTTCATATGAATAAAGCAGAATCTTTCTCTTCCTAAAGATGCACATTAATGGAAATTCATAGAAAGAAAACCCAAGCATTTTAAAAAGCAGAAAGGATACTCACTATAGATAAGAGCATAGCTGCTTCCAGCAACTAAAAGATGCACAAATGGGTAGGTGGAAGGAGCTGTGTCACTACAATCACATACGACTGCCCACAGTGTGGACCACACATACACTCCCACTAACATCGTGCCTCATCCCCCACTCAGAGTTAGACTTCATGCATCTTTCATCTTCTCAGTATCCTCCCTGTGGGTCTCAAAACAACTAGATGTTGCCCCGGAGCTGCCCAAGGTCTTAGCCTAGGGACCTCTATGGCATGGGCAAGATGAGGGTTCCCCTTCCCTTTTCCCACCTTGTTCCTCCCCACTCTCACCTCTTATAGGAAGCAGGTATTTGATCATAACAAGCATCATAGATATGTGTCTTGTAAATGTGCTTCTCTAAAGTGTCTAAACACCTAAGAAGACACCCAGAAAGGGCTGTAAAAATCTACTGTCACAATCCTACCGGGACTTACCTGTTGTGGGCACCTGGAGGATGGAAGCCGCTTCCCCAGGAGAAGGGCAGGATAAGAGTGGGAGACAAGAGAAAAAGAGATTTCCAGGCACCTGTCTAAGGCTGACTCAACTTGGCCTGACATGAACCCCTCCAAAAAACAAAGAATTGTTTTGCAACATGCTCTGGACTTGAGATGTGTTGTTAACCTGGCTAGTAAGACAGGTTCTTAAGTAACAGCACACCTTCCCTGGTGCTGCAGGCCATAAGAATTGAGTGACCCATAGATGATTTTTGCTTAGATGAGATCACCTTAAAGCACCCATGCATGTGCTGGAGATGAGGTCCATACGCCTTGGAAGCTTCTGGGCCCTAGGACACTGTCCTGGCTAGTTAGGACCTGAATCAGCCCCAATGATCTTGGTGACTCTAATGGCCCAGAAATATCCCAGCCATACTATTCACGCCTCTGTGGCACCTCATCTCCCTTGCTTCTGCCCCGTACATGAAAACACCACCATGTTCATTTCTGTGGAGGAGATACAAACTGGGCCTCTTTGAAATTGCTCCTTGTTTATACTCTTTATCACCCCTACAACCCTCTAGATCAGAATTAGAAAGTCTAAGAGAATGTTCGCTGCTATGGGAGAACAGAAAAGTGAATTGTTCTGCCTGAGGGTGTTGTATAAAGTTCATCAGCTGTTACTGTAACACCCCATGATAGGATTTGCTCTTTACACCTTCACCTCTTCCCAGATCCCACCCTCAAATGAATGACTTCAGCAGTTATACAGTGCATATACAATGAGATGCTCTTCAGGAAATAAGTAAAACTTATGTGATAAGCTATTTAAATTTCATGTAACCACTTAGGAATTCTAGTGAGAAGGAAGTAAGGAAGGGTGGGAGGAAGGGAGAGAGGGAGAAAAGGAGAAAGGGAGGGAGGGAAGACAAAGAAAAGAAATCTAATGAAGAAATTTGTTGGAGGGATATGTGGGAGATAGTCCTATGTGGGTAGCCCTTGAAATCCAGAATTCACCACTAAGAATAGTTCTGTGAAAAATACTCTGGATTCTGTCCTTGATTTAGAATGTCTTTAAACACAGCAGAAGATACACTAAGTCTGTTCAATATTGGAAAAGAAAAATATTAAGTGACAGATTGTAATTGCAGCCAAATGCTATATCTTCAGTTTTGATTCTGCAGTAAATTAGCAGGAACAGTGAAAAAAGTCGATGTGACTGTGGCCAACCCTGGACTTGATCAATACTATGTCATGTAGCAAAATAAAGAATCTGAGCATTATCGAGCAATGTATCTTTTGTTCAGGGTAACTTTAATGGCAGTGGAGAAACTGTTGCTGCTGATGACAGGTCTGCAAGCTCCTGCACGAGTTGATGATGAAGAGCGTTGAGCTTGCACACACACACAAGACAAAAATTGGGCAGTCCAGAGGGGGAGAAGGAATTAATAAAAGTAGATTTTGTCTGTAACTCCTACATCCTTAGTGAAACACCAGCTTGTGAGATCTAACCACCTCAACACCTAGGGCTTGAGCTCCCAGACCTCGTGACCCAATCTGCCTTCCAGACATGTGCAGGTAGACACTGTGGCATAGACTGGCAGCAAACACACTTGGGTTCCAGTGCCAGCTCTAGATACTCGACCTTGTACTACACCATATACTGTAGTGCTGCAAGTGGCAACAAGACTTTATTTAGGTATCTACCTCTTCTCCATGCATCCCATGTGACTTAGACGAAACCGTTCCAGGGAAGTGGGTCCAGAATGGTCTAAAATGCATTCAGGGAATATGAAGATTTTTTTTTTTTTTTTTGTCCAGGAGGGCACATCTGATGTAAATTGATCTAATCTAATTGAAGTATTACAGTGTCTCACAAAGAAAACAAAACCACCGTAAGTATCTAAAGTAGGGGAATTTAATACTGTTTAAACTAGTAAAATTACTTACAAGGCTGTTGAATGGTAGAAGGAGTAAAAAGGAGACAGTAAGTTTACCACAAGATTGTAGCTCTCCTGGACTAGAGAAGCAAAGGGGAAAATGGGATTACACAGAGCCCAAGATCGCTGGGTCAGGAAAGCCCCCACAGTGTCTATGGCTGCTGCTGCCAGTGGAGAAGTCAAACCTCCCAACTGGATCCAAGGACTGGGCTCACCAGCCACCTCCCAAGACACCACCAGAAGCCAGGAAACAAAGAAGTCTTCTCCCTTCCTCTCATCTTCCAACCTCCTGGCAGTGCCTCCCATTATGACATTATCTAATGGGAAGCTGGGTGCTAGGCTCTCAGCAAAATGGTCCAGAGGAGAGAAGGGCAAAAATGAAGCTGAAATACAACAGGCACTACCCAGCACAGGAAGTACACATGATCCACGCACTGGGGAGAAGGTTCTCTCTCATGCATGTCAAATATAAGTAAATAAGAATGGCAGCCCAGTTTCTGGTGGCAGCCACCTTATGTCCATGGGGAGAACCAGCCACAGCTGAATTGATAAATGGCACGTCAGAGAGAACCTGCTTCCTGATGGCACTATTGGGCCAGTAAATCCATCAATATTGAAGGTTTGCCTACTTCTGGGCATTCTATTTCGTACAAAAATGCATTTCATTATTGTTTAAGCTGGTTTGAGTTTGATTATTTTGAACTGCTGGAGGCACCCTAAGATACATTCAAAAGCCTCAGTTTTCTTATCTGTCAAATGGGGCTAATAGCATGATAATGACATCTACTTGAATAAGGGTGTTGTAACTGTTAAGTGGAATAATACATGTAAAGCACCTGGCATTTAGTAGGCACCTAACAAATTGTGGTTTGTATTACTATTATTACTATCATTTTTAATGGAGGTAACAATATTTCTAACTGTGTTGCCATGCAAATATAGCTTAATAATAAATGTGGTCAGCCACTCCAGGCCAGCCCTCCATCCCTGCCACATAAAGCTTTCCATGCTGAGGCCTTCATACCACCATCCACCACACAGTCTCCACCTTCCTTTTTGCCTCCTCGTAAGAACACTGGAGCCACCACCAGGACTTGGAGACTGGATCAATCTGGAGCTCTTCATCTCCCACGACTCTACTTTCCATACCTCACTATGGAAGCAGTAGGATGATGTGGAAAGGAACCATGCTAAGAAACTGTAAAACAGCAGAACCAATAAGGTGACCTAATCTTCAGATCATCGGGAAACCAGACCATGAAACTAGGAGCATAAGCCCAGTACAAAGGAGTATGTTTACATTTTTTAAAGTATTGTGTCTTTACTGAAATTATCTAAATAGCCCACTGAAATTACCCAAATTACGAAACAACCCTGGGTTGTGTGACTTTCTTGAGACTCATTATGTGAATGAGCAGGTGTAAGCAGCTTGCATTAAGTGGCCATAGAATCTGGCATGTGGAGCATCTCTTTGACAAGCCCATCCCAGGCTTGAGGCTGGGAACTCATGGCCATGGGGTTGACTTTCCATGGTCACCAATATACTACACACATCTTTGGATTATCTTCACTCTTCCTATAGACTGTACCAAACCATCTACCTGTTTTTCCCTTCAATATTTGTATCATTCATTTCAATAAAGTAAGTTGCTACCAGAAAAAAAAGGAAGGAATGAAACCCTAGACCCAAACTCATTGAGGGGATGGATTTGAGGTTTCCTCCTGTCTCTCCTCCTTGGACCAGGCCAATGATTAAAACTCTTTCAACCAAGAGTGTCAGCTCATGCCTGTAATCCCAGCACATTGGGAGGCTGAGGCAGGTGGATCACTTGAGGTCAGGAGTTTGAGCCCAGCCTGGCCAACATGGTGAAACTCCATCTCAATTAAAAATACAAAACAGCCGGGCGCGGAGGCTCACGCTTATAATCTCAGCACTTTGGGAGACCGAGGCGGGCGGATCACGACGTCAGGAGATCGAGACCACGGTGAAACCCCTTCTCTACTAAAAATACAAAAAAATTAGCCGGGCGTGGTGGCGGGCGCCTGTAGTCCCAGCTACTCGGAGAGGCTGAGGCAGGAGAATGACGTGAACCCGGGAGGCGGAGCTTGCAGTGAGCCCAAGATTGCGCCACTGCACTCCAGCCTGGGCGACAGAGCGAGACTCTGTCTCAAAAAAAAAAAAAAAAAAATACAAAATAGTAGCCGGGCGTGGTGGCACGTGCCTGTAATCCCAGCTACTCAGGAGGCTGAGGCATGAGAATCGCTTGAGCCTGGGAGGCAGAGGCTGCAGTGAGCTGAGATCGCGCCACTGCACTCCAGCTTGGGTGACAGAGTGAGGCTCTGTGTAAAAAAAAAAAAAAAAAAAAAAAAAAAAAAAAAAAAAAACCACGAAGGAAGGAAGGTAGTTAGTTCCCAAATGATTCTGATGATTAACTAGATGTGGGAATCACTATTCTAGTTCAACTTCTTTATACTGCAGATAAAGACCTTGAAACCTAATGAGAATAAGTGACTTACCCAAAGCCAGACACACAGGAAGTACAAAAGTGAAAACTGCAATTCAGGTTGAGTGTCTGGTAGTTATGTCCTTTCCACCAATTGAGAATCCCTTTCTTTTCTTTTTAAAGTATGTAGCAGTTTTCCTATAGTTAGAATTGTTTTCAAAATGGTAATTTTGCCTCTGGATTAGAATTAATTAAAACCCACATTGAACTTTTAAAAAGTTATTAATTCACAATATAATAGACTGCAACGTTTTATCTAAGAGAACTCAAAGAAATGAATTCTTCAAAAAATAAGACAATTACAATTTTTCAATCAAAAATAATATTAATGATTTTTTAAAATTTAATGAATATAATGTGTCTTAATTACCACAGTACCTGGAAGTTCTGCAAATGAATCACTCACTTGAAAGGTTTTGAATAAAGCTAACCTTCTCCTGTCTGTGTTAGATCTTCTCCATATGCCTTTCAGGTCTACCCTCCACCCTGCTGTGTGTCCCATCAGCTCATATTGATTAGCCACCCCTTGCCCTACACTTTCTGCTAGGCTTTCTCCAACGGCGGCACCGTTGAAGGATGGAAGCAGAGAGGGGTTGTGGTATTTATTCCCTGGCCCCTCCCTGCTAGGCTGAAGTTAATCATAGCCAACTCCCTCCTCTAGAGTCCTCAGTGTCCAGTAGCTGCTGATCTCATCAGGTTCCAGTACCCACCTTCTCCCTTTGCCTCTTTGAGATTATGGATGGTAACAGTTTCCTGCTGTTGCTGTCATCCCTTCATTACCATCTGCTGTGAACTAATTGTTTACTATAGTCTGAATATGTCCCCACTCAAAAATTCAGGTGTTGTCAATGTGAGAGCATTAAGAGGTGAGGGTTTAAGAAGTGATTAGGTCATGAGGGCTCCTCCGCCATGAGTGGAATTAAAACTCTTACAAAAGAGGCTTCTTGCAGCATTCATTTGGCAAGCTTGCCCTTCCACCTTCTGCCCTGCTGGGGCACAGCGTTCCTCCTCTCAGGAGGATGCAGCCCTCACCAAACAACCAAACTGCAGCACCTCGATCTCGGACTTTCCAGCCTCCAGAACGGTGAGAAATACATTGATCTTCTTTATAAATTACCCAGTCTCAGATATGTTGTTTCAGCAGCACAAAACAAACTAAGATAATATTTGTGTCCCCCTGCCCTAATTCATATGTTGAATCCTAATCCTGGATGCATAGGAGGTGGACCTTTGATAGACGATTAGGTCATGAGGGCAGCACTCTCATGAATGGGATGAGTGCCCTTAAAAGAGACCACAGAGAGCTCCCTCACCCCTTCTAACATGTGAGGACACAGTGACATGACAGCCATCTATGAACCAGGAAGTGGGCCCTCACCAGACACATAATCTGAGGGCACCTTGACCTTGTACTTCCCAGCCTCCAGGACTGTGAGAAGTAAGTTGTTTAAGCCACCTAGTCTATAGTATTGTTGGTACAGCAGCCCAAACAGAGTAAGACACCATCTCTTTGATCACCCCTTTAGAGGATGCCTGGCTCTTGGCAGGCCCCTGAGTGATACTCCACTCAGGCATTTCTCTTTTGCCTCTGCATCCCTTCAGGGATGGCATTCTAGATGGCTCCACTGTGAATTAGCTGTGTGTCTTCAGGAAAATTATTTAACCTTTCTGACACTAAAGTTCATCAACAGTAAAAATAAAACGTTGCAGGATTGTTTTAAGAATCAAATGAGATATTTATGTGAAAGCATTTTATAATGATAATCTACTACATTAGAGGTAAAACCAATGATCAACGTTTGTTTTCAATTTTATTAATTTTTATATATAGAAGTACATTGTTGAAACTTTCCCGATTTCAAAAAAATTCAGTATATTAGGCGACTTAAAGAGAAGCTATTTTATGTACAAATGATGATATGCCTATGCAGTAAACTGAGGAACTAATATTGACTCCATCCCTACTGTCTGGTAAAACAATTTCACAGCTTTTTCTGTGGAAATTGTGAATCTGCTTGTGTGATGACCTTGATAGAGGGGGTGTTTACATCATCCAGGTGGTCTCCTAAAATATTTGGAAACATTATAATCCAGTTGATTTGCATCTAGGTAAATGTTTCCTGTAGACAGCATTTTTTCTTTTCTTTTTCTTTCTAAACATGGTAAAATATACTTAACATAAAATTTACCATCCTACTTACTTTTAAGTGTATAGTCCAGTGGTATTACATATATTCTCATTCTCGTGCAACATTACCACCATCCATGTCCAGAATTTTTCCATCTTGCAAAACTGAAACTCTATGCCCATTAAACAACTGCCCATTTCCTCCTTCCTCCAGCCTGTGGCAACAGCCATTCTAATTTCTGTCTTTATGAATTTTACTACTCTAGGTACCTCATATAAGTGGATTCAGTAACTTTCTTTTCTGTGACTGGCTTATTTCACTTAGCATAATGTCCTCAAGGTTCATTCATGTTGCAGCATATGTCTGAATCTCCTTCCTTTTTAAGGCTGAATAATATTATGTGATGGTTAATTTCATGTGTCAGTTGCACTGGGCCCTGGGGTGCCCAGACATTTAGTCTAACATTATTCCAGGTGTGCCTGTGAGGGTGTTTCTGGAGGACATTAACATTCTCCTATTGGTTCTGTTTCTCTGGAGAACCCTGACTAATACATATTCCATTATTTGCATATGCCACTCTTGTAGATATATTTTATTTTGATTAAAACTAAGGTTTCACCATATGATCTAAAACATTAAAGTAATCTATTTTAGTCGTAAGTTATAGGAAAGCATACACATATCCCTCCTGGACTATTTCCTGTAGAATTTAAGTATGTTAACATAGAAAGCCACGATGCTGTTTTGCACGTATGAATAATATTTCTATTTAGTTTTCTATATTTAGAGAGGCCAGTTCCACAGTCGCTAAGGTATAGGCTTGGTATGATTGCCTCCGTAATATGTCATGTTAGAAGGCCCACTGTCATGAATACCAATTGTAATTTACAACAGAAACTCTTGATGAGAGATTCTAAGGCCTCTAGTTGGAAATACATCTGGAAATTAATTTTGCCATCCCCATCATAAACCAGCTATCAAATGACTGCCTATCCAAGCCTCCCTCTGGCTTTTGTATCAGCCATCTGGAAGCCACTGTGAATCTATCCAAGGAATCTTCTAACTCTCCCCTCTGAAATCATTATTCCCGATTAGAAGCTGCTGGCTTGGAGAGAGAGGCAAGGACTCTTTTATCACTTTAAACTTACGTGCTTTGTTGTAGCTTAGTGGCTCTGAACACCTAAACACCAAGATGATCAGCATCATAGAGATAGCCAACTTGAAAGCATTTTTTCAAAAATTCAAAAGCTATGGTTATAAATTCACCAACAGGAAATTGTCTTACAGTTGTTGTGTTTTTTTAATAACCTGTGAATCATTGTAAAAAGAAAATGTTCTGGGTGCTTGCGAAACTTGTGTTATTTGAACACTAATACCATCTTGAGGTTTTGTTTTGCTCCATCACAAATACTGTTGGTTGAACTAAGTGATGCTATGATAGTCATTACTCAATAATGGAAGAGAGGACTTGTGACATCTGAAGAAAATGCGTATTCCTTGTCATTTGTACACATCTGGCTCTTGTGTGTGGCCCCTCATAATCATGACCTCTTCAAGTGCTGTATGGCTGAGCTGGTGGGCTATGATTTTCACCATGCATCACCAAGAATTATGTTTCTCCACCCACCCCAGCTGTGGTTGAACCGTTTCTCACCTTTAAGAAGAAATGAACACACAACTCATTATACGAAGCTCAGCACCTGCTACTTACATATTTTTCACATTTAATGTTTTCATCTATCCGGTGTATCTTGTCAGATGAAAAAGTATTTGCAAGAGGAAAACAGCTATATATCAGTTTCATCATTTTGTTGATGCCTTGGTTATATTTACCAGTAAGACTTTTCCTCCTTCTCCAAATTTCTTCAGATTTTCTGGTGTTGTGGAAAGAGTATTGGTTGAAAACTTCAGAGCCTGGATTCTCACCATCCCCTGCCAGCATAAGCCATACAACATCGCACATGTCTTTAACTTCACTGTGGTTCTGTTCCTCAAATTGGGGGATTAAACATAATTATCTCCAAATCCCTTCTAGTTCCAAAATTCAAATAGCTTATCATTTTTTACTGCCAAAACAAGGGATGGTGGAAGAGAGAGATTATCGGAATGAGTTGCTGCCAGCTGCCAGGATGACAGAGTAGGTGGGGAACCCAGACTGCTTTCTTTCAGGGGAGTCATTGGCTCCAGGAAGGGCCTCTGACACATTTGCAGAAGAGGTTCCTTCACGGCTCACTGCTCATTCCAGCCACGACTTTATTCCTTTTATTAATACATGAAGTAAGTGGGGTTATTCATGTGTCACCTACATATCACACATTTTCACTGTGTGCAAACCACGAACGGGACTCAGCACAACATGTTGTTTCCCTCATGGAGAAAAATCACTCCACAAAGCACGACTGAACAATGTAGAGAGCACCTGGAGTTGTCTCCTTTTCATAACCTTTCTTCCCCAGCAAAGTTGTCACTTCTCCCTCCTTTCCTTTCTTTGTTATGCAGGAAACCTAGGTGCCAACCTGAGCTAATTTCTACCTGTAGGTTTATCAAATTGCCTTTTAAATAAAATTGCCTCTGCCCCCAAGGAATTCTCCTACTAGCTGAGAAGATATTTTTCCCCTGAGTATTACACGTACCTCTTCAACTTCTCTGATCCAGCCCAAACCATTTCCAAGTAGAAAAGGATGGAAAGAAAGAAAGCTATGTTGATAAGACCTCCCACCTGTGCTTCTGAGGACAGGGCTTCATGCACTGTGTGATGGCATGCAGTTTTTAGTCTCTTTCAGATTCTTTATTCAAATAAATAAAAATTCATTTGTACAGGCTTAAGAATGAAACTTTCCCCATCTCTACCACCCTGAGAAAAAGGCTTCTCTTCGTCTTTATTTAATTTTGAACAAAAATTGTTCTTATCTTACAAATGCCTTTTTAAATACTAAAGAGCATTAATAGAGCATTTTTTGTTATCAAGCAGCTGACAATCCATTATTTTATATCTTCTTTAACATCATAATAATTATTTCACAACAGTCTTATAAAGCTATTACATTTGGTATGCTATTTGGTATTTATGCATTTCTAATGAGATTTACAGATTTAGTCTGCCAAAGAAATAATGTGATATTTGCTCCCAGCCTCAACACAAGCAGAATACTAATGTGAAGAATGACTATTTTGTCTACCATCCTGTGATAAACTATTGATAATCATAATTGTAAAATAATTGATACATAATGGCAATGTGTTTCTACTCTATGAGCTGTGTTTTCTTAATACTATGAAATTAAATTGTGAAATAAGCCTTGTAGAGATGTCAAAATCATACTCTCCTAGTGAAATACATAAGGGATAAAATAGTACTATGTCCTTTCACTGAACTGTTAAATAAAGACAGTCTTTTTCTAAAGGAAATATACAAATTGTTCAAACTTATCACAGCAGATTCAACTTTGTCAAAATTTAACAGTTATTAATCTGGTATGTCTAGTATTTTTTAAAGGCATATTGTGGAAAACATTGTTTCATAGTAAATTGCGGTGACTTAGTCCCTGAGGTCTGGAGCCAGCTGCCTAAATTAATAAATCTTGGCTTTACTCCTAACTACCATGTGATTTCAACTACTGGTGAGTCAATTGCCTCATCTATAAAATGGAGGTAATAATATTACTCTCATCATTGGGTTATTGTGAAGATTAAATGGTTTAATACATGTAAAATGCTTAGAACATTGTCAAGAACGTAATAAGTGCTCAATAATGGTTAACTATCCCATTCTTATTGTTAACATGTCGCAAGTCAGTGTATTAATATACCGATGTCAGCGCCAATCTGTAAGCACTCTTGTGATGACAGAAACCAGCTGCATGCTTCATTGCCCACCTCACTAATCACACATACCATTCTCCAGCTATTGTTTCTGCTGGTATTCGTTATGTTTATGGGTTTTTTAAACCTTTTTTTTTTTTTTTTTTTGAGATGGAGTTTCATTCTTGTCGCCCAGGCTGGAGTGCAACGGCACGATCTTGGCTCACTGCAACCTCTGCCTCCTGGGTTAAGGCAATTCACCTGCCTCAACCTCCCAAGTAGCTGGGATTACAGGTGCCTGCCACCACGCCTGGCTAATTTTTATATTTTTAGTAGAGGCTAGTCTCAAACTCCTGACCTCAGATGACCTGCCCACCTTGGCCTCCCAAAGTGCTAGGATTATAGGCATGAGCCACCATGCCCAGCCTAAACTTTTATATATACATCTTTATATAGGGAAATATAGATATATATTTTTAGAGACAGGGTCTCATTACATTGCCCAGGCTGGCCTCTAACTCCTGAGTTCAAGCGATTTTCCTGTCTTGGCCTCCTGAATAGCCAGGACTATAGGCATGCACCAGGGTCCCTGGTTGTTTTTTAGGTTTACATTTTTGATACATCTAGAATTTAATTTTTGACAAGGTGTAGAGATCCATCCTTTTTTTTCCATTTGACTACCCAGTTCTCCAAGAATCATTCATTCAATGAATAATCCATCTTTTCTATTACATTTTCCTTGTTCATTCACTCTCCACAACCTTAGACCAAAAGTCTTCAAACTAGGTTTCAGATACACTAAGGGTATATGAAGACTTTCTAAAGGCACATGAAGGTCAGACACAATGTCTCATGCCTGTAATCCCAGCACTTTGGGAGGCTGAGGTGGGAGGACCTCTTGAGCCCAGGAATTCAAGAGCAGCCTGAGCAAAACAGTGAGACCCCCTTCTCTACAAACAAATAAAAATAAATGAATAAATAAAGGCACATGAACATGGTTAATTTTATGACTATGTCCAAATACTCAACGTCTACATACTTTTTCCTAAAATTGTTTGTCTAAGAAGATGTCTGTCATCAAGGGTACCCTTGCCTCTCTTTTTTCCTCTCTGGCCTTTATTTCTTAGAACAGTTTTAGGTTCACAACAAAACTGAGCAGAAAGTACAGAGTTTTCTCATATACCTCCCCTTCTCTGCACACACAGCCATCCTGACTATCAACAGATCACTCTCACTGTCCCCCACCAGAGCTGTACATTTGTCACCATCAATGAACCTGCATGGGTATGTCATTACCCAGAGTTCATAGTTCACATCAGGGTTCTCTCTTGGTGTTATATACTCTATGGGTTTGGACAAGTGTGTAATAACAGGTATCCACCATTACAGGATCACACAGAATAGTTTCACTGCTCTAAAAATCCTCTGTGTTCCACCTATTCATTCCTGCCTCTCTCATAACATCTGACAACCAGTGATCTTTTCACTGTTTCAATAGTTTTGGCTTTTCCAGGGTGTCATATAATTGGAGTCATACAGTATGCAGTCTTTTTAGATTGGTTTTTTTTTACTTAGCAATAGGTGAAGGGTCTGTTTTCTTTTCTTTCTTCTTTCTTTCCTTTTTTTTTTTTTTTGAGACAGAGTCTCACTTTGTCACCAGGCTGGGGTGCAGTGGCGTGATCTCGGCTCACTGCAACCTTCGCCTCCCTGGTTCAAGCGATTCTCCTGCCTCAGCCTCCCAAGTAGCTGGGACTACAGGTGTGTGCCACCACGCCCAGTTAATTTTTGTATTTTTAGTAGAGATGGGGTTTCACCATGTTGACCAGGATGGTCTCGATATCTTGACCTCGTGATCTGCCCGCCTCAGCCTCCCAAACTGCTGGGATTAAAGGCATGAGCCACCGTGCCCGACTGGGTCTATTTTCATAGTCTGTTTCCAGATTTTTTTCCCCACCTTAACAATATCTTACTGACTCCTAATTTATCCTAACTCCTATCACACATTGCCAAATCAAGAAGAAATCCAGCAATCCTTTGATCAAGGCACCATAATACATCCTCTCCTATCCCCTCATTAAGAGATAGGTTTCCAATAAATTGTACTTTTTAGGTGACAAGAAACAAGCTTTTTCCCGCTGCACAGCTTCAGTGGCTCTCTCCCGCTGCACAGCTTCGGTGGCTCTCTCCCTACTCCACCAGCTTCTAGCCAATGTCAGCCTCACTGAGCTCCAACTATTTCCTTTTTCTAAGACAGTCATCCCACCTCTAGGAAGCCCCACTACCACATAGTCAAATAAGTGCTCCCTGTCTCCTCTTAGTGCCCCAGGTTTCCACAAGTAAGGTCCTGAACCTACACACCCCTCTCTGCGGGATGATGGTTTGAGAGATTCTGTGTGCTTTGCTGGTGTCTCTTTGATATAAGACTTCCAATAAACCTTCTTACTGCCCTCTCTGTATATCATCCAGGGGGATTGTGCCAACCAATAGTCATATAAGAATAGTTTATCAAAATTTATAATGTATGCTGTTTTAATCAAATGTATATTACCAGTATTTAGAATAACAAGTAAATCCAAAAGAAATTGTTTTACACATAGGGTCACAGGACATATATTTTATATGAAGAATGATTACCAATTGAAGACATTCAATATAAATATATTACATTAGGATAAACATCTACTGGAGATGTAGAATAGAAATGGAAGTTGAAAGAGAAAAAGGACGATATGAAGTTTCTGACTGTTGGAGAGGAGCTTGTTTATTAATGTTTTAAATGGACGATAGTGATGGATTCCAAATTACTGTGGTATCTGTATTTCCACTGGAGAGTGATAGAAAAGCTTCATTTTAAAATATAAATATTTACAATGTGCCATAAACGATATCTTTTGCTACTGTTTAAATTTATGATGAAATATTTAAGATGTCAATTTTAAAATATTTGAGAGGGTACATCAATTTTCAGGAAGCTTTTAGAGGGATTGATTTTTAAAGAATCCTAAAACATATCCTAGGCTGCATTGTTTCGTATATTCCCAGCTAATGCCTGTAATCCCAGCACTTTGGGAGGCCAAGGGAAGAGGATTGCTTGAGGTCAGGAGTTAGAGACCAACCTAGGCAACATAATGAGATCTCATGTCTACTGAGAAAAAAAAAAAAAAACTTAGCCAAGTGTGTAGGGTGCCTATTGTTTCAGCTACTCAGGAGGCTAAAGTGAGAGGATCACTTAAGCCCAGGGGTTTGAGGCTGCATTGAGCTATGATCACACACCACTGCACTCCAAGCTGGGCAACAAAATGAGATCCTGTTTCTAAAAATAAATAAATAATAATAATAACATATATTTGTAGACCAATTAACAGGGCACTTTTACATACATTATCTAATTTGATCCCAACTGCAATCTTCAATTAAGAACGAAGTGCTTTCTGCAAAGTGCACAAATTCAATTCCAACTATGTGAAGAGACATGGGTAGAATTTCCTGACTTGTTCCCAAAGATGAGCACAGTCTAAACCTAAAGAGCTATTTGGCATTATTTTCCAATTTAATAATGTCAGTATTCTTCATTCAAATATATTTTGTTCTTATGTTACAGAAGGTTTTTTTAAAATATAAGAGTGATGGGGGGTTGGTTTTATTGTTATATCATTAAAAATTTAGATCTGGAAAGCATGTTAATAAAACTATGTCAAGAAAAAATCAAATCACTTGTCCAAGGTAGTGGCAGAACACAAGTTGGAAACTGGAAACTCTGACTCTCTGTTCAAAAATCAATAATTTAAGAAAGAGTTTATCTTAGCTCGGACACATGGATGGACACTTTCTCTTTTTAAAAACACGTTTATTGAAACGTAATTTACGTACACTCCTTTAATTACATAATTGTATATCATTATATATTAATATATAATTTAAATACACTCCTTTGAAGTATATAGTTCAATGGTTTTTGATATATTACAGACTTGTGCAACCATAATCATAACCCAATTTTAGAACATTACATCATCCCCCAAAGAAACCTTGGACCCACTGTCAGTCACTCTCCATTCCCCTTTCTCCTTACCACCTCCTTCCTTCCTCACTCCCACGATACCAGTAATCTACTTTCTGTCTCTAAATTCTTCTTTTTTGAATATTTTATGTCAATGAGTACATACACTATGTGGTCTTTCTTGACTGGCTTCTTTCACTTAGCATAATGTTTCTGAGGTTCATCCCTATTATGGCATGTAACATGTATCAATAAAAAATTCCTCTTTATTGCTAAATAACATTCCATTTAATGGCTATAGTACATTTTGTCTATTTATTCTCTAACTGATGGACATTTACATCATTTCTACTTTTTGGCTATTGTGAATAATGTTTCTTTGAACATTTGTATACAAGTGTTTATGTGAGCATGTTTTCACTTCTCTTGGGTAGATATGTAGGAGTGGAGTTGCTGGGTCATATATTTAACTCTCTGTTAACTCATGTAACTCCATGTTTAACATTATGAGGAACTGCCAAACTGTTTTCCAAAGTGGTTGTACAATTTTACCTTCCCACCAGCAATATGCAGGGATCCCAATTTCTCCACATCCTCACCAACACTTGTTATGTCTGTCTTTTATATTATAGCCAACCTAGTGGGTGTGAAGAGTGGATTGACTTAATCAAGATTCACCAAATAGTTGTGGAACTCCCCACTTCATTTCACCAAATAGACTCAAAATCAAAAACACAAACTTTATCATGAACCTACAGAGTTATCTGATAAATCAACAAAAGGTTTCTAATGTCTGATTGCAACTGTACTGTGTTAGGTACTAAAGAAATAAAAAAAAACACTTAACATTAACTCTGTATTTTCCACAGTTCACCCTTTATGCATTAGATAGAATACCAATTAATAACATATGAATCCTGTTATAAACTGAATATATGTTCCCCCAAAACTCGTATGTTAAAACCCTAAACTCTAATGTGATGGTATTTGCAGATGGGACCTTTGGGAAAGTAATTCGATTTAGATAACGTCATGAGGGTGGGGCCCCCATCATGAGATTAGTGTCCTTATAAGAAGAGGAAGAGTCCAGAGCTCTTTCCCTCTCTGCCATGTGAGGACACATTGAGAAGGCAGACATCTGCAAGCCAGGAGGCGAGTCCTCACCAGAACTCAACCATGCTGGCACCCTGATCTCAGACTCCCAGCCTCCAGAACTGTGAGAAATAAACATCTGTCATTGAAGCCACCCAGTCTATGGTATTTTATTATAGCCGCCCCAGCTAACTAATGCATAATGCACATCCTCATCTTTAAGGAATCCTCAAGGAATTTTTATTTTCTGATTAGGAAGAGACTAAATTTAATAAAACAGATAACAATTACAGAGCAGAATATGGAAAAGAGCTACAGAATTTGATATCATATGTATCAAAGTGATATAAACAAGCAGAAGGAGGTGGGATTCGTAGGAAGGACTGAGATTCACATTTATTGGGTATTTTTCTAGCTAGGAAACTGTTTTTTTTGGGGGCCCATTGCTTCTTTTTAGGCTGCTAGAAAAGGACAATGGGTGGGTGGATGGGTAGAACAAAAAGGCAAAAGGAACAAACAATGCCCACATATATGGAGGCAATAGACTAAATATTAATATTTCCTGTCTCCGGGAGGTCACTCATTCATATTTAGATTCTTATTTTCATGGGATCGTGTCTGGTAAATTGGACTATTCATCTGCTTTGGCAAGCCTGGTGCATTCCTGGGATGCCACAAACATGCCTTCCTGATATTCATGAAGCCCTTTTCTGGTCCAGAAGTCACAGGAGAGCCTTGCGGTTCTAGCAAATTATTTCCTTGTTCTAAGACTGTGCTGTTGCAGAGATGCTAGCAGCCCTGCATCCCTCTCTGACCCTGTGTGGAATCACAGCAAGCCCACAAAGCCCGTCTTGGTGTTTTAAGAACTGTGTCTCATACACAGCTCCTCAAGCAACCTGTCAACTTACCTTATCTGTAGGTAGCTCACTTAATACAGATGATGTCACCCCCAGAACAACACTGACATGTCACATATCTGAAGGCATCTTCTTTGTTGCTTATTTCTCGCCCCTCCTTGGAAATGGGCTTGCGTTGTTGCCTTTGCCTTTTTGTTCTACCACCCACCCACAAGCATTCTCTCTTGGCAGCTTGAAAAGCCCTGGCACTCTGAATGTAACTACCAATGGGTGCTCTTCGCCAAGTGGGTTCTGACATCACGTTCTGTTGCCAACAGCCCTGCCTCACTCCAGCTGTTCTGCCTACTTCTTTCCCAGCAGTGTGACACCTACAGAGAAGGGTGGGGTAGAGCACATCTCTATTTCTGCCCCTGGGCTCTGCTGGAGGCTCTTCAATATTGGACATGCACAAATAAATAGGTACACATGACTGTGCACTGAGCACAGGGCTTTTGCAGAGTGTGGGCTAATCAAATGATCAGTTTGCTTTGCGGCTTGGGACAAAATGAAATCTTGTTAACTGGTGTCACAAAAAGACAAAATAGACATCAAAGCCTGAGGGGTGTGGCCACAGGGTGAAGCTACGTACTCTAGTCCACAGGGTTGCTTTTGCAGAGTTCACCTGGACATGAGCCAGATGCTTGAACCTCCCCCCCATACATGGTGCTAGGCAAACCTTGTATTTCTTCCCAACTTTTGGCTATGAAACATATAACATCTCCATAAAATTAAGGGAGAAAAGTCCTACCACTCTAATATCTTCACTCGTTTAAATTTCATGTAATTACTTTGAGTTCTAACTGCTATGAATTTATTTTTACACAATGTTAATCAACCAGCATGTATTTCCTTCAGGGTAAAGCTCAAAGTGTTGCCATCTAAAGCCACTCCATCAACAAATATGCACTGATCACCTTCTCTGTGAAAAGCAGAGTTTTAAATTTGCTTCCCAAAGCCTGATTACCAAAACATTGACTAATCTCCTAAAGAAAAATTGAGTGCACTGAGAAGCTTGTGAAATATATTTTGGATGGCTAGATATGTTGTGAGGTTTTTTTGGATTCTGTAAAATTTTCCAATTCTGAACAAATGTCTTTATGCATCTTAAATCACTAGCCTGGCTCTATCGTACTTGGTTCTTTGCCTCACCTCAGCTGACTTTGGTGTCCTTCAGATTATTGCAGATGATTGAAACACCATCTATCCTTCTCCAGGCCTTGAAACTATTTTAAAGAAAAGAAGGTAGTTTCATTGAAATGTTCCATATTTCATTTATATAATGTCAACTAAAGGTTCTGTAGAGTAGTTAATCCTGTTTAGCAGTTTTCTCTAGCCAGGCGCCATGGCTCACACCTGAGTAATCCCAGCACTTTGGGAGGCCAAGGCAGGAAGATTGCTTGAGCTCAGGAGACCAGCCTGGACAACATAGGAACACCTTGTCTCTACAAAAAATTTAAAAAATTAGTGGGGCATGGTGGTGCAGCCCTGTAGAGCAAGCTACTCAGGAGGCTGAAGTGGGAGGATCGCTGGAGCCCAGGAGGTCAAGGCTGCATGCAGTGAGTCGTGATTGTGCCACTGCACTCCATCCTGGGTAGAGTGAGACCCTATCTGGAAAAAAAAAATTGAAAACAATTTTCTCATAACAAAGATGTATGTTTATTTTAAATAAAATATTTTCTAATTTAATGATTTAATGTATTTATTTGTCAGTTTCAGAGAACCTGAAGGCTTACACTGGAAGTCTGTTATAATCACTTTGGTCTTACCTATATGCGATATATGATTAGTAGTCTATCTTGTTAGATGTCCTGAACATGCATAGCTTCCCCACTAAAGAAGAGAAAGTATCAAACTAATAAATGCCTGACTTTGGCAAGTTATCTTATTTATCTAAGCATCAGAATCCTCATCTAGTCCTGGTTGTTGGGAAAATTAAATGTATGGGAGTTGCTTTGAACAGTGCCTGGAACATGGAAGGAATGCAAAGGTGGCTATGAAGATTTCTCTTGCTAGGCAGAACCATTTAGGTTTGTGGCTCCAGGTAAACATGTTCCCATCTTCATCCTTTTCCCACTCTTCTCTCATTCATTCATTCACTCATTCAATATTTACTAAGCTCCTTCCATATTCCAGGCCCAGGCAGTGTGGATTAAAAAGAGACTACAACAGAACTTAATGAGAGACACAGTCAGGCAAACAGACCACTTTAATCCATGCCATAAATGCAAAGATGGGGGAAGTATCAAATCCTCAGGAGCACAGAGTGGGGGTTTAACCGGGTCTGTGGTTTCAGGAAAGGCTTTTTGCTTTCTCTGAGATGCAACCTGAAGAATGCTTAGGAGTTGGCCAAGCATAAAATGTTGGGGAAAGTCTTTCAGGCAGGTAACCCCAATGCAAATGGCTGAAGTTAAGAGAGAACTTGGTACTTCTGAGTAATTTAAAATAATTCAATAAAGTTTAAGATTAGATGAACAGGAAAGTTTTTAAAGATGGGTCTGAGGAAATAGGAACTAGATGAGAAAAGGCATTGTAAACCATGGCACAGGGTTTGAAATGTATCTTAAAAGCAATGGGAAGCCATGGGAGGGCTATATGTAAAGCAGCATTGTTAGATTTGTGTTTTGTTTTCTTTTTGGGGTATGAAGTCTCACTCTGTTGCCGAGGCTGGAGTGCAGTGGTGCAGTCATAGCTCACTGCAGCCTCAGACTCCGGGCTCAAGTGATTCTCCCACCTGTCTCCCCAGTGGATGGGACTGCAGACACAAGCCACCATGCCTTGTGTTTTAGAAGCATCCTACAAGATGTGGAAAATGAACTGTTCGAGGGCAACACTGGAGGCTAGGCAGTTAAGTTGGAGGCTGATACAATAATTTAGGAAAAAGATGAGAGTGACCTGAATTATGGTAGTGACAATGAAATTGGAGAAAATATATGGGTTAAGTGTTTAGTAGATGGACTCAGCTGGACTTGGTGATTTATGAGAAGGAGTGGGTGTGGTAACGGAGGAATCAAGAATGATACTCTGGTTTATTGGCTACTGGGGTATTGCCATTCACTCAAGGGAACACAAGGAAGAACAAGTTTAGAAGAAAGATAGAGTTCGGCTGTGGACACAGTGAATTTGAAATGTCCCTGGAACATCTGGAGACACTGAGAGCCCAGAGAAGAGGTCTGGGCTGGTACAATAGATTTAGATGTCATCAGCCTATTGCTGGTAATTGAAACCATGGAAGTGGAAAACTAAAGAGAGTGTATAAAAGGAGACATTTTCTAGGACAGAATCCCATGAAACACTGGCACTTAAGAGATGAACTGAAGAAGAGGAATCCCCAAAACGAACTGAAAAGGAATATCCAAAGAGGTAGAAAAAACAGAAGTATAACAAGTCACTAAAGTCAAGAGAAAAAGGTACTTTGAGAAGATCACTAAAGTCAAGAAAAAACAGTATTTCAAGAAGACAGATGATATTAAATGATACAGAAAATTAAGAGACTCAATATTTATTAGTTTTAACAAGGAGATGTAAGTCTATCTAGATTCCACAAACACGCACAGAGACGCTTACCCATACATACACATACTCACAGACTTTAAACCCTCAGATAAGAAGCTAATGTTCCCCTAAGAGACAACAAGGTCTGCTCTCTGTTGTTTTTTTCTCCTACCACCTCCATCTTTTGCAGTTTCTTTGTGACTCATCTGTAGCCCTCAGCATACCAAAAGCAAAAAGAGAAAAGAAACAAGGGGTAGGGTACAACTCGAAAGTTCTGTGACCAAAACTGAATCCATTTCAGTAGTACCCTGATTCTAGCTGGGGTTTTTTGTTTTGGTTTGGGGGGGGTTGTTTGTTTGCTTGTTTGTTTTGGTTTTTCTTATTGTTGTTGTTGGTTTTGATGCAATCATGGCTTACTGCAGCCTCAAACTCCTGGGCTCAAGGGATTCCCCCCACCTCAGCCTCCAAAATAGGTAGGACCACAGGTGCATGCCACCACACCAGGCCTGTCTTCCTTCCTTCCTTCCTTTCATTTTTTTTTTTTTTTTGGTAGAAACAAGGTCTTGCTATGTTGTCCAGGGTGGTCTCCAATTCCTGGGCTCAGGCCATCCTCCCCTGTCAGCCTCCCACAGTGCTGAGATTACAGGTGTGAGCCACTGCATCTGGCAAATTCTAGCTGTTGAACTGAAACTTCCCAATAGAAGCAAGTTATCATTATTTTAAAAGTAAACTGCAGAGATAAAATGCTAACTTGACCACTGAAGTCGTGAAGTTTACTTCTCATCTCCTAAGAATTCAATTGACTCCTAGAAATTTTAAGGAGGGAGATCATGGACTATACATTTTAACATTTCAGAACTTTTACTACCAACTTTTGATTCAGGCAATACTATCTAGACAAAACAACAACAACAAAAGTACACATAGCTCAATTTCTTTGCTATGTTTAAATGATCACAAATTATTTATTAAAGAAAAAATGCAGTGGGAAAAGCTTGCCACAAAGAAAATGACTGACTTATTCTCAAAGTCCAAGTATAACTCTGAGAAATTCAAATGTATGAAAGACATAATTTCAAGGGGTTAGATATATGAACATTTTTACATTTTCATTTTTTAAACTCCTTTAAAACATATGGTTTAGTTAAATAGGATTTATTTACAGGGCAGAAGAATGTCACATTATATGACTCACATCCTACCTAAATTTTCCTGTTGGAGCTTTTCCTCTGACAGATGAGTAATCTCATTTTATGTTGGATCAGACCCACAATTTGATACGGAGTTATGGCCTGAAATAGGAGCCAGTTGCTAGCTGTATAATTCAAATGCTCTTCAAGTACAATATAGTCATCTCATTGCTTTAATAAAAAATTAACATTATGTGGGAAATTTCTGATGGTCTTCATCACTAATGAAGTATACCCAATTTTGATCCTGAAGAGAACCAGAAGTTCCCCTAAATTCCAAAAAATGCAAAGAAGGCAAATACTGTACACTAAATAGAATGAAGAGAGATCCTGAATTCAGCAAAAATAGCTGATGCCAATCAGATTAAAGACCCGCACAGAGGAACAAAATCAACATGAGATTATAGCTTCTTCATCTCCCTGCCCCATGTCTCCACCCTGAACTCTTCAACCAATCAATGATCTCTTCACTTCTGCCCACTCTCAAACCTTTAAAAACCCAAGCCCGAACTCATTAAGGGGATGGATTTGAGGTTTCCTCCTATCTCCTAGTTGGGCCAGCCCAATGATTAAACCTCTTTCTTTGCAAACAAAAACAAAAAATAGTCAAGTGAGGCTGTTAAAGAAAGAAAGAAAGATAGAAAGAAAAAGAAAAAGAAAAAGAATGAAGATCTTTATACTGATTGCAGACAAAATTCTAAAACAGGTGATCAGATAGTCTGTAATCATTTAGAAATGTAAGAGGTGACGATTAGGCATCAGCATGGGCTCAGTGCAATCGAATTTTGCTAGAGAATATAATGGTCATATCAAAACAGGGTTATTTTTGGAAAATAGATTTGCCAAGCTGCTATCGTACACACCAGAGAGCCTAAAAAGATGAAAATTTGAGTTATTTAGCCATAACAGAGTATACAAATATTCTATTGGCTATGTTATAATTTACTATGACTTTGCAAAGTCACTCATTCAACAAATATTTATTGAGGGCTTGCTTTGTGTCTTACACTGTGCTGAGTGCTTATCTATGAGGTAGAAATTGTTATCATCAAGAGGCAGAAGCATGTGACTTAAGCACACAGACTTGGAACCAGATAGCCTGCATTCAGATCCTGACCTTGTCACTTAAATGGTCATGTGACCTTGAGAAAGTAGCTTAACCTCTGCCTCATTTTGCTCATCTGTAAAGTGGCGTGTAAGGGAATTGTGAAGATTAAATTAATAAATGCAAATAAACATCTTAGTACAGTGTCTGGCATGTAATAACTGCTCTATGAGCATCAGCTGTAACAATTCCATTTTAGGGAGGTGCTATCGACAATGTCTGTGTTTCTCTCAAAATAATCCCCTAACGATCCCCAGTGTGATGGTATTTGGAGGTGGTGCATTTAGGAAGTAATTAGGTAATAGGGGTACCCTTCTAAAAAGAGACACAAGAGCGAGGCTGTCTATCCACCATCTGAGACTATAGCAAGAAGGTTGCCCTCCGCAAACCAGTGCCTTGATCTTGGACTTTCCAGCTTCCACAACTATGAGAAATAAATTTTTGTTGCGTAGGCCACCCCCTTTGTGGCATTTTATTATATAGCAGCATGAGCTGCTTAAGACAAGAGGTAAGTAAGATCATGTGTCGAAGACATCACAGTTTCCCCAGCAAAGATCTAAGCCCAAGGCTGTCTGATGCCAAAGCCCATGCCCAGAGCCACATCAGAAATGACATTTAAAATGTGTGACATTTTTGGCTTTCAAAAAAACCTTTGACATCCACTTCTTTATACTTTTACTTTAATAATGTATCCAGATATGCAAAAGATCTAATGTGTCTGGGAAGCTATTTCTGGGTCTATATGCCGAAACTTTCCTAGAGGCCAGGAAATTTACTTAGAATATTGGGCTTGCAACTTAGAAGGCTAGACCTCTCCTATTTTAAAAGGTACATCATGGCCAGTCGTGGTGGCTCTCACCTGTAATCCCAGCACTTTGGGAGGCCGAGGCAGGCAGATTGCCTGAGGTCGGGAGTTAGAGACCAGCCTGACCAACATGAAGAAACCCCGTCTCTACTAATAATATAAAATTAGCCAGGCATGGTGGTGCATGCCTGTAATCCCAGCTACTCGGGAGGCTGAGGCAGGAGAATAGCTTGAACCTCCCAAAGTTCTGTAATTACAGGCATAAGCCACTGTGCCCGGGCCATTTACTTAATTATTAACTCCTCACATTTTCAGATTTCCTCAAATGCCCCCTCATCAAAGAGGCCTCTCTCCTGATTACATTACTGCACAGTAACTTCTTGGCCACTCTCTCTCACCGGGCTTTACTTTTCTTTGTATCACCTCTCATGACCAGGCACTATTGATTGTTTGTTTATTACTTTTTTGTCTACCTGTCTCTATAATATAGGCTCCAAGTGACCTGTTCTATTTTGTTTACATTATCCCAGTGCTTAAAATAGAGCCTGGCACATAGTAGGTTCGCAAAGAATACTTATATAAATGACTGAATTCTTATAAATTTTTACTTCTTACAAATCTAATTTTTATTAGTAATACTAGAAACAAAAATCAAAGGAAACTCCCATTATCAAACTTTTTTGTTTTTTTGGGACAGGGTCTCACTCTGTCACGCAGGCTGGAGTGCAGCGGCATGATCATGGCTCACTGCAGCTTCAACCTCCCAGGCTCAGCTGATCTCCCACCTCATCCTCCCAAGTAACTGGGACTATAGGTGTGTGCCACCACACCTGGTCAATTTTTGTATTTTTTGTGGGGACAGGGTTTTGCCATATTGCTCAAGCTGGTCTTGAACTCCTGGGCTCAAGCAATCCTCTTGCCTCAGCCTCATGAGTAGCTGGGATTACAAGTGCACACCACCATACTCGGTGTTAGCAACATCTTGATAACCTCAAATGTTAAAAAAAAAAAATAAGGCAAATGGGGATTTTATTTATACTATCATTAAGGTGAGAGTAGTCTAGTGAATTATGAGATTTATAAGTAATGCTCACCTGAGAAGAGTTTGTGCTCAAAGTTGCATAAGTCATCTTTTGCTTCTTAGCAGCCTAAAGCAGCATACACTTATTATCTCATGGTTTCTGTGAGTCAGGAATCCAGGCATAGATTAACAGGGTTTGCTTAAGGGTCTCTCTTAAAGCTACAATCAAGGTGTCAGTGAGGGCTAAAGTCTCATCTAAAAGCTCAGCATAGGAAGCTCAACAAGCTCACTTCTGTGACTGTTGTCAGGCTTCAATTCCCTTTGAGATGTAGATTTAGGTCCCAAATATTTACCTGGCAACTGGCTGCAGAACACCCTCAGTTCCTTGCCATGTGGGCCCCCTGACATGGAAACTTGCTTTATCAAATCCAGCAAGAGAGGGAGTCCGCTAGCGTGATCGAAGTTATATTTTCTTATAATCAAATAACAGAAGTGTCATCCCCTTAATGTTGAGGTATTCTGTTGATTACAAGTAAGTCATTCAAGGGGAGGGATCACATAAGGCCCTAAATATCAGGAGGTATGAATCACGGGCGGCTATCTTAGGGGCCTGTTACCACTGAAATACTATCTCAAAATAATATTATATTGCTTGCTAGAGAAATGCACACTTCAGCCAGGCACAGTAGCTCACACCTGTAATCCCAGTAACTCAGGAGGCCGAGCTGAGATGATCACTTGAGGCCAGGAGTTAGACTAACCTGGGCAACATAGTGAGACCCATGTCTAAAAAAAATCAGATAAAGAAAAGAAACATGCCTACATGATACCACCGTCCAGCCTAGGCTGTCCATGGTCACCTCACGGGACAGTCAGCAGCGTCTGGTGTTCTCCCGCTTCTGCTGAAGCTGCTGCCTTTGAAACAGCCTAAGCCTTCCTTGTTAGACAACTTTAGGAAGAAGCAAGCAGGGTAAGAGCGAATAGATACAAAATAGAAACTTTTCCTCTTAAGTCATTTATTTGAATAAGGAATTGATCAATGGTATGGGTACAGCATCCCTGGAAGTTGAGCTAATGGAGAGCGGCCAACGTAGTACAAATAACGTATTCTGTAAGAGCCTACCCATCAAGAACCAGGGCCACTTTTGCATGTAGAACTCCTCCTATTGCTTGTGATAAACGCTCAATATCAACCTCACTCTTGCCTGTATGCTAGCTTTGGAATTGTAGTCAGACTTCATATGTCTCTTTGCATGAATGAGCCCTACTTCATCATTATACTTCTAATTGTGTGTCAAGTTAAAGCATGAGAAATTGAGTTTGGATAATCTAATAATAGCAGCTTTATTCTCTATATGGATATCAGACGGCAAAGTAATCAAATGAGGAAAGTTAAGATCCTCACAGAGAGAAAGGCAATAACCTGGTTTGGTGTTAAGAGTGAAGAGAATATACTTGCCATAGAAATGAATTCCCATTTATAAGAAGCAGCACAGAGTACAGTCTCTGGAGTCAGGCTGTCTGGGTATGAATCCTGGTTCTATGGCTTACTAGCTGTGCAAACTTGGACAAATTATTCAATCTGTCTGCACCTTGTAACACAGGCATCTGTAAAAGACAGATAACAAATATTGGTTCACTGTAACAAATGTACCACACTGATGAGGGCTGTTGATGGGTGGAGGAGCTTGTGTATGTGGGGGAAAGGTATATGGAGACTTTGTGTACTTTCCACTCAATTTTTCTCTTAACCTGAAATTGTTCTTAAAATTGTCTATGAGTTTATAAAGTCATGATGTTAAAATATGCCTCAAAATTAGATTGTCACTGAAAGCACTCTTTCCACAAAATGAGTGAACAGCAAGTTAGCAAACATTGTAGGAAGTACCTCCTATTGAACTTTGCTGGCACCAATCACACTGCCTAGCACATAGCAGGAATTCCACCTAATTCTGGAAATCTGTAAACATGCAGTTAGCACTGCCCTATGGGAACAGGCGAGTGGAGGACACCTCCGCTAACATTTTGCACAGAACAGACAGGGAATCCTAGAGCTAGATGAGATTGGATATATCTCTGTCTCCTAGAAATTTAGATCAGGGCTTCTCCAACTTTAATGTTTATAAGAATCACCTAGAGGGGGCTGGGAGCAGTGGCTCATGCCTGTAATCCCAACACTTTGGGAGACCGAGGTGGGCAGATCATTTGAAGTCAGGAGTTGGAGACCAGCCTGGCCAACATGGCAAAACCCCATCTCTACCAAAAATACAATAAGTTAGCTGGGCTTGGTGACACATGCCTGTAGTCCCAGCTACTTGGGAGGCTGAGGCAGGAGAATCGCTTGAACCAGGAGGTGGAGGTTGCAGTGAGCTGAGATCACGCCACTGCACTCCAGCCTGGGTGACAGAGTGAGACTCCCATTTAAAAAAAAAAAAAAAAAAAAAATCACCTGGAGGTGTTGCTGGAGGGGGTTGTAAAACAGTTTCTGATTCAAATATGTTTGGGACAGGACCTGGAAATTTGCATTTTTAACTGGCTCTCTGGTGATGCTGATGCGGCTGGGCAGTGGATCACATCTAAAAGTGGCAAGAGTTTGGATAAAGATGATTTCTGTTCAGTAGACCTTTTGGAATTTATAAATAGGAAGAGTTTAGGATCAGTAATCTGGCCGAAAGGGACTGAAGAACTCAGAAGGCTGTATTTGCTTGGTAATCACACAGTGTTTACTTAGAATGAGAGTTTATTTGGATGGATTGAGGGTGATAGAGGTTATGAGAGAGGAACTAAACAGGCTAGCAAGCTGTGTTTTGTTTTTCTCTCAAAGAGTTTTAACAATATTTGAATCCTTTTGGCAGGGCATGTGTTGAAGGCCAAAAGAATGAGGGTCATGATTAACTCAGCATACGACTGAAGGCTATATGAGTAAACAGCAAACTCTTTCTCATGAAAGCAGGATGTTGGCAAACTGACAAACTGCATCTGCCTCCCAGAAGGAATGCTGAGGGTAGTCACAACCCAGGCACAGGTGTTTCTTGTGATTAGGCACATCTGAAGCCTGTTAGCAATAACATGAACCTGTGATCAATCAAGCAGCTGACCAATTGTTACCTCCTTCTCCCTGCTCTTTCTACCCAATAAATACGAAGGGCTGGAGAAGCTCAGGGACTGCTGCCTTTGCTCACTAGAAGCAGGGAGCCCTCTTCTTCTTGCCCTGGTCCCTTCCTCTAAAACAGTTTCTTTTGTTTTAAGTTTTCATTTCTGCATTTGTCCCTCTTTGTTCAGGCTTGTAATGACAGTCTCAAGTAGTGACAGTAATAAGTCTCGTAGTGATGGTCTCAATTAGTAGCAGTAGTAACTGTCGTAGTGACAGTCTCAAGTACTAGCTGTGGCAGTCAGTCACAGGCATGTGTTATATGGTTCACCACAGTCTTCCCTACTTCCTATGGTCCTATAACTGACCAGCTTCACTAATTTATAATTGGCCTGAACCGTGAAATCATTTGGCTTTGCAAGCCCTCATTCCTCTCTTTCTCTCCTTCCTCCTGTACTAGAAAGTATTTCAGAGCCCATACAGCTTTAAAATTAAGAGATGTTATCTACAGACTTTCCCTTTTACAAGAACTAGCACAGAAAAGAGCCATTGTCACCCAGTATTTTCGATGACATATCCTTATGTTGCAATGAGGATTTCTCAGGTAAAAATGTTGTTATAAATACTCCCCCAAACAACATAATTTATGTTGAACACAAGCACCCTTTCAAAACTTCACATATAAAACTGGAGATCAAAATTAATACATAAATGAATAAACAGGGTGCATTATAATAGTTTATGGTTGCCAGATTTATTTTTTAAAAAATATGTCTAGTTACATTTGAATTTCAGATAGATAAATGACAAATAACTTTTTACTGTAAGTATGTCCTGGGCAATATTTGGAACAAATTGGGCATATTTATACTTAAAAAAGTATTCATTGTTTATCTGAAATTCAATTTTAGCTAAGCACCTTGTTTTCTATCTGGCAATCTATATTAGTTTTCTATTTTTTGCTTATTATCGACTGAATATTTGTGTCTCTGCAAAATTCGTATGTTGAAATCCTAACTCCCAATATGATGGTATTAGGTGGGGCTTTTGGGAGGTGATTAGGTCATGGGAGCAGAGCCCTCATGAATGGGAATCTGAGGTTCCTTTTTAACAAGACCTCAGAGAACTCTCTTTCCCTTCCACTATGTGAGGACACAGCAAGAAGATGGTTGTCTGTGAACCAGGAAGCTGGTCCTCACCAGATACTAAATCTGCTTGTGCATTGATCTTGCACTTCCCAGCTTCTAGGACTGTGAGAATAAATTTCTGTTGTCTATAAACCACTCAGTCTATGGTATTTTGTTACAGCAGTCCAGACCAAGGCACTGTTGACCTACTGCAAACTTACTGTCTCTGAACAACATATATTATCTTACAATTCTAGAGGTCAGAAGTCTAAAATGTGTCTATAAGGTGACATTCTTTTTGGAGGCTACAGGAGAAAATGCATTTCCTTGCCTTTTCCAGTTTTAGGGACCCCCTACATACCTTGACTTGTAGTCTCTACCTTCAAAGCTAGCAGCATAGCATCTTCTCCTTCCTTTTTTTTTTTTTTTTTTAATTGAGATGGAGTCTTGATCTGTTGCCCAGGCTGGAGTGCAGTGGCACGATCTTGGCTCACTGCAAACTCTGTCTCCCGGTTCAAGCATTTCTCCTGCCTCAGCCTCCCAAGTAGCTGGTATTACAGGTGTTCACCACTATACCCAGCTAATTTTTGTATTCTTAGTAGAGACGGGTTTTGACCATGTTGGCCAGGCTGGTCTGGAACTCCTGACCTCAGGTGATCTGCATATCTCAGCCTCCCAAAGTGCTGGAATTACAGGTGTGAGCCACCACAACTGGCCATCATCTCTCTTCTGACCTCTGCTTCTGCCATCCTTACTTCTCTCTCTCTCCTGCCTCCTTCTTGGGCTCACCCAGCTAATCCAGGATAACCTCTCCATTTGAAAATCCATAATTTAATCACTGCTGCAAAATAACTTTTGCTATATAAGGCAACATATTCACAGTTTCCAGAGATTGGAATGTGAAAATCTTTAAAAGAGGCCATTGTTTTGCTTACTATACAACCCTATAAGTTATTTACATGACAATTACTTTAATTCACAATAGCAAATTCCACTTATTTTATTTGTAGAAAACTGACAACTTTTCTAGATCATATTTATTGCTTAGACATTAAACAATGCAATTTCCTACAGATTTCTATCAATGAGCATGAATCTTCTTTTAATAGATGAGAACAAATCCAAGGGCATCAGTGATGTGTCCAAGATAGAGCCATATGCATAGTCTGAGTAAAGTGAAATGAAAATGTCCCTTCCCTGAATTATCTTCTAATTTGTTGTATTTTTGATAAGTTGAAAACAGATAATTTTTTATTCCTCTAAATACATTGGAAAGGCTTAATAATAATAATATAGCTTCTTGGACATAACAAATGATACAATCAGAGTCAAAAGAAAAGCTCTTTTCAATATCCAAGGAAGCTAGAGAGGGACTGGATAATCTAATGGACTTAAAAATCTATAATTCCAATAAAACATATGAGAGAGAAATTTGCACTACACTTTTTTTTTTTTTTTTTTTTTGAGATGGAGTCTCGCTCTCTCCCCCAGGCTGGAGTGCAGTGGCGCGATCTCGGCTCACTGCAAGCTCTGCCTCCCGGGTTCATGCCATTCTCCTGCCTCAGCATCCTGAGTAGCTGGGACTAAAGGCACCCGCCACTATGCCTGGCTAATTTCTTTGGTATTTTTAGTAGGGACGGGGTTTCACCATGTTAGCCAGGATGGTCTCGATCTCCTGACCTCGTGATTCAACTGCCTCGGCCTCCCAAAGTGCTAGGATTACAGGCGTGAGCCACCGCACCCGGCCTGCACTACATTTGACATATTCAGCTGTCAATACATAAAATCTTTTCAACATATTAACTGATAAGTGGTTTCCAGTTTGACTCTTGAAAAAAAACAAAACAAATGTCTTTGTTAAAGTGTAATTGAAAGTCAAAATACCCTTAAATAAAAAAATTAGCTAAGTATGGCCGAAGAATAAAAAGAAAACATAACACCTTTCTACTTTTTACTTTTTCGATAATAAAAGCTATTCACATGCCTTACAGAAGATTTGGAAAGTTCATAAAGAAAAAATAACAAAATGAAATAAAAACCTTTTCCCAGAATCCTATCACTCAGAGATAACCATTCTTAATATTTCATATTATACCCTTCCAGGATAATTTTTGGTACACCAAATTCTATACAGACAAATTGTACAGCAGATACATGGTAAATAAAATGGTAAGCTTTCATTTGTTTACTCATCCACCCATTTTTTTCTTTTTTTTGAGATGGAGTCTCACTCTGTCATCCAGGCTGGAGTGCAGTGGCACAATCTCAGCTCACTGCAACCTCCACCTCCCAGGTTCAAGTGATTCTCCAGCCTCAGCCTCCCGAGTAGCTGGGATTACAGGTGTGTGCCACCATGCCCGGCTAATTTTTGTATTTTCAGTAGAGACAGGGTTTCACCATGTTGGTCAGGCTGGTCTCGAACTCCTGAACTCAAGTATCTGCCCACCTTGACCTCCTAAAGTACTGAGATTACAGGCATGAGCCACTGTGCCCAGCCTTTTTTTATTTTTGAGATGGATTTTTGCTCTATTGTTCAGGCTGGAGTGCAGTGGTGCAATCTCAGTTCACTGCAACCTCCATCTTTTGGGTTCAAGCGATTCTCCAGCCTCAGCCTCCTGAGTAGCTGGGATTACAGGTGTATGCCACCATGCCCAGCTAATTTTTGTATTTGTAGTGGAGACGGGGGTTTCACCATGTTAGCCAGGCTGGTCTCAAACTCCTGACCTCAAGTGATCTGGCTGCTTTGGCCTCCTAAAGTGCTGGGATTACAGGTGTGAGCCACCACACCTGGCCTCCACCCATTAATTCTTTCACCAGATGTGCTAAGTAGGCCATTCATCCTTTTATTCACAAGGTACACTACCAGTCTCAGTGGGTGCTACAAAGGTTAAGAAGACATAGACTTTTTATACTGTAGTAGAAATGTACTAGAATTCCTTTGGACACACTTTTACAAAGACCAACTCAAATGTATTGGCTCACTAGAATCACATGGGGTCAGAAAAGGGCATTTCTCCAAGAAATAGAAGGATGCTGGTCAGACAAAGCAACCGATGTTCAATAAAGAGAATGCACACTCAAATAGTTTGTTGAGAACTAGGTTATTTTTACACAGATCATCCAGATTAATATGCTGATTCCAACTGATTCTTCTTTTAAGAACAGAAGGTAAGGCCAGGTGCGGTGGCTCACACCTGTAATCCCAGCACTTTGGGAGGCCAAGGTGGGCCAATCACCTGAAATCAGGAGTTTGAAACCAGCCTGACCAACATGGTGAAACTCCATCTCTACTAAAAATACAAAAATTAGCCAGGCGTGGTGGTGCATGCCTGTAGTCCCAGCTACTCGGGAGGCTGAGGCAGGAGAATTACTTTAACCTGGGAGGTGGAGTTTGCAGTGAGCCAAGATCATCCCACTGCACTCCAGCCTGGGTGACAGAGTGAGACTCTGTCTCAAAAAAAGAAAAAAAAAATAGAATGTATCACATTATCTGACACATTATCTGAACCTCTTCTTAACCTTCCAAACTTATTTTTCCCTGAAATCATGGAACAAATTTTCCTTTGGCATTCAAAAATTTCTTATAAACACAAGGTTGTAAAGTACATATATTTTAGGATGGTATGTAGATGTAAGTGGAGATGGGTCATACACTTTTGGATTAACTCGAAAATAAAAAGACAAAAGCAAGGGTGTTTAAATTAGAATATAAAAGTGAAAGTAGAAAAGAACAGTGGAAATTCAACAAAAGTGGAAGGAAAGCAAAGTAATCCAGCAGCAATCTCAGAAAAGCAATCTGTCATGCTGAGTTTGGGCAGTTTCATGGGAAGCCTTTGCCAAGCCAACAAGGAAGGAGGAAACTAACATTTGAATAGCTATCATGTCCAAAATGTTTCATTAGATGCTTTCATTCAGACCACTTAACACAGAATAATTGTTATTTCCAATCTGAAGATACAGAACCCCCAAATCAGAAAGATTATTTAGCTCACTCCAAGTTCATTTGAGCTGAAGTTTATCTGAAGCCAAAGTCTCTTCTCTTTCCATTACCAAGCTGCCTTGCAGGAAATAACAGGCTATTTCAACAAAGGCCTATTTCATCGCTGAAGGGAAAAATTACCAAATGGGCACTGAAAGAACTTAAGGATTTAAATGAAGAACTTATCAACCAGGAGTTCTGGTGTGAAACTGTACTATAAAAATGAATTCATGTTGTTAAAGAACTTAAGTGGTTAGTAACCTGTAATCCCCTTGCCGATTTTGAAAATTAATCATTTCTATCCACTTTCCTCCTTCTTCACAATTTCTCTCTCCAGACCATGTGGAGCTCATCTCATCTCAGTTTTTGCATATGTTACTCTTTCTGCTTGAAACACTTTTCCTCTCCAGATGGCATCAAGGGTGCTCCTACTCAACACCAAAGATTTACTTTACTTTAATGTCACTGCTACAAAGTCACCTGTTCTTGCAACTACCCCTATTAAGATAGCATTCCTATTCTCAGAGGGCACTTAACACTGTATGAAATTGTTCTATTTGTTTAGGGTTTTTTGTCTTTTCCAAAAAGAATATAAATTCCTTGGAAGGATCTTGTCTACCCCGTTTCTCCAGCACTTAAATTATACTTGGACAGAGTAGGCCCTCTTCAAGTATTTATTGAGTACACGGATTGCAAGTGGTACAAAGTGAGACTAAAATGTATCACTGGTAGACAAAATTTGTGAGAAGCTACCAAAGAAGCCACAGAGAGACTGCGTAGGAGTTACAGTGCCTACCACCTCTAAACCAAAAGGAAACAAAATAATAATTTGCAAACACTTAAATAGTGCTTACTCCATGCCAGGCACTGTTCTAAACATTTTATGTATATATTAACTCATTTTTATTCCTCAGAATAAATAGGTTTTTCACTTCCCCTGTTTTTTTTTTTTTTTTTGCAGGTGAGTAATGTGAAGCACACAGGTTAACTTGCCCAGGGTTACAGTAGTTAATGATAGACTTAAAATTTGAACCCTGGCAGTGAACACTTTTTAAAACTACTATTTGATACTGCCTCTCCAAAAAAGCTGAGTGGTTGGCAGCATGGCCCCGCTAAGGCATCTCTGTGACCGTAAAAAAAAAGTCTATCGACTTAAAATAACTGGAGAGTGGGTAAGAAATAAACGGTACATTTAGTTTCAGTCCACAGTAGTAGTAACATCATTAGTTACTACGTGCGAACATTCTCCATTCTCATCAACTTCTCAGATCCCACAAGATTTCACCTTTGGCCACAAAAACATCCCATTTCACCAACTTAACTTTCTCCCCCAACCCTTATGCCGCCTCATTCCAGTGTTTGTTCATTTAATCTGCTCCAAATCCTGCATCTGCGGCTTTCTAGGGGCCAATGTCAACTCATCTGTGAAATTGCAATAGTATCTGTCTAGTCTCCACACCGCGAGAGGACTGAGCAAAGGGTGAAGTGTGAGAGCGGTCTACTGATATTAATTTCTATCACTCTCATGGTTATTTTAAGTATCCTTTTCTCCTCCACACTTTATGAGAAAAAAAACCGAACTTCACGTTCAGAAACGGCCTCCCAAAGCCGCAATGGCTTCTCGCAGCCCGTGGGCCTGCCCCAATCACGCTTTGAGTCTGCGCAGTAGCGACAACCCAAGGCATTTCCCATTTTCTGCCGCCGCGCCTTGATGACGTAATTTTCCTGCGCCTCGGGACGAGCAGCGGCGCGCAAGGAAAAGTTGCGTTCCGTTTTTCCCGCGGATTCTGGTGACTGTGGGGCCGGTGACCCAACACCATGAAGGAAACGCCACTCTCAAACTGCGAACGCCGCTTCCTACTCCGTGCCATCGAAGAGAAGAAGGTATGGTTTGGTGCCCGCAGAATTGCGCACTGCGTGGGCGCTGGGGTCTCAAGGTGTGGCCTCATAGCTGGCCCGCCTGGGCCCGGGGAGCCACTAGGGGAACGGCCGGCACGTTCACCCCATCCCTCAGGCTTTATTTATTTTTTTTCGACAGGTTCTTTTCAAGGCTCCAGTCACCCCAGCAGTTGTCCATGCAGTAGTTTCAACTTTCCTGTATGGGCGGGGTGGTTAGGATTCCACTTTCCCCCAAGTGCTTAGCCCAGGGCCAGACAAAAAGTAGTTGCTTAAGAAATACTTGTTGAAGGAATAAATTAATGAATGAATTTGTGCTTACAGCGGCTGGATGGCAGACAAACCTATGATTATAGGAACATCAGGATCTCATTTGGAACAGATTACGGATGCTGCATTGTGGAACTTGGAAAAACAAGGTAACAGAATTTAAATGAGATACACATTCAGAAGGGAGAAGTTTGAAAAAAGACCTTATTGACTCGGTTGTTTATAAAGAGCTAAGAAGTCTGGACAGTATTCTTTGTTTAGCTGACAAAAATAAGTATTTTTTTATGCAAGATTTTTTGATTTTGTGATCACACTTGAACTTTTTAATCATAAACGTATTTTCTGTCACGTATCACATAGTTCTTTCTGACTTCTATAAATCGTATAGACAACCAGTAGTGATCATATCGAATTTGTTTCTCACACTAATGTAGAGATCTTGAGCATCTTGTCATTAAGTGTACATCCTGCTTTCTTTTTCCTGAGTGACATGAAAATTAGGTTTTCAAATATTCGTTTGAAAGTTGTGAGGCTATTTGGTCACATAATGGTGGTGAACTATGCCATGTGAAAACCCTTAAGAAATCTCAAGTTTTCATGTCATCTTGTATCAATAAATACTTGCTTTAGAGGTAAAGGTCACTTGATTTTTTAGAACAATCTGTGGAATAGTAAACATTGTAATAGGAAGAGAGGTGTTTTTTCTGTCGTGTTTTTAGTTGTACCAATTTATGTTTTATTTCTGTGTATATTATACTTTATGTATTTTTACTTCCTATGATTTATTTGGCTGAGTATGATATTATTCACATTAAGATTGAAACTTGTTATCTGTTTCAGTTTTTTGTTTTGGAAGGAGAGTCTAATTAGTTAATACTCTGTAACTTTATCTTTGCAGAGTTCTTGGACAGGTTTCCTGTGAACTTGTGTCTCCAAAACTCAATCGGGCAACAGAAGGCATTCTTTTTTTTAACCTTGAACTCTCTCAGATGGCCGCTCCAGCTTTCGAACCTGGCAGGTATTTAAATCTTTTTCTTAAGCTGCTTTAGTCCTAGGAGAACCTAACAGCAGTGAGCTTTTGTTTTAATACCTGGGGTTATATTTCATGACATTAGCCCATTCCTATTTTCTTATTATAGGCAGTCAGATCTCTTGGTGAAGTTGAATCGACTCTTGGAAAGATGTCTAAGAAATTCGAAGTGTATAGACACTGAATCTCTCTGTGTTGTTGCTGGTGAAAAGGTGGGGAATATGCCCATAATTCTTAATCTTAGGATGAATACTGTCGATCATGGATCCCGGTATCTATGCTTTTATTCTCAGGACGTTAGTTAACTCTAACTCAGTTTTGTACTGGTTCACTTCAGATGTTCTTGAGTGATACCCTTAGAACTTTGTGCTACCTCTCTCTCTCTGAAGGGACAAAAAGCATTATCTTAAAAGGGTGAAAATAGCAACTTAGATTTTTGTGTAAAAATATTTTGTTCAAAGAACTTGTGGCTTTTTCATATAATCTCTCATCTTATGTTTTCTACATGAGTTCGTAGAAGCAGGTAGTTTTCCTTTTTCATGCAGAACTCAAGAACAGATGAAATCCTTCATTTGGATAGGTTTATCGATTTACACAGGGCCACACCATGGCAGTGGCAGGGATAACTTTGAAAATCTTAATCCCAACAAATTGTGCTGCATTAGGATATTAGAATTTTATTCTCTTTTTTTTTTTTTTTTTTTTTTTGAGACAGAGTCTCCCTCTGTTGCTCAGGCTGGAGTGCAGTGGTGCAATCTCAGCTCACTTTAACCTCTGCCCCCGCTGTTCAAGCGATTCTCCCAGTCAGCTTTCCGAGCAGCTGGAACTACAGGCGCCTGCCACCACGCCCGGCTAATTTTTGTATTTTTAGTAGAGACAGGGTTTCACCAGCAGGCTGATCTTGAACTCCAGACCTCAAGTGATACACCTGCCTTGGCCTCCCAAAGTGCTGGGATTACAGGCGTGAGCTACTGTGCCTGGCCAGAATTTGATTCTTGATTAGGGTATTTTGACAAGCATTTTTATCCCAGAGAAGTCATTTAGCTTTCCATATTCCATACCTAAGTATAATACTTCCTATTTGCATTACCTGTAAGATTATTAAAAATATCACAAAACCTAAAAGTTTAATTTTTTTTTAATTTTTGAAAAATTTCATTATTTTCTCTGAGGGTCAGGGTGACACTGTCATCCCGGCAGGAGTACAGTGGTGTCATTATAGCTCACTGTAATCTTAAACTCCTGGGCTCAAGAGATCCTCTCTCCTTAGCCTCCCGAATAGCTAGGACTATAGGTGCATGCCACTCCACCCAGCTAACAAAAAAACTTTTTTTTTTTTTTTTTGTAGAGACAGGGTCTTGCTGTGTTGCCCAGGCTGGTCTCGAACTCCTAGGCTCAAGCAATTCTGCCACCTTGACCTCCCAAAATGCTGGGATTACAGGTATAAGCCACTGTGCCTGGCGTAGAGTTTGTGGTTTTTAACAGACATGATAAAAATGTAATTAGATTTGAGGTTAGGAAAATCTTAGTGTTAAATGTTAGAGTGGTTCTATTTATTTAAACTATGTGTTCTGTTGTTAAATGACTCACATAGTATTTCAGATGTTTGGCTTAAATTTTCTAAAATATATTTTTTGTTGACAAAGTAGAAGGAGTAACTGCATGTTTTAACAGCAAGAAACAATAATTTGTACAAATGTTACTTTTCCTGATAAATAGCCACCGGTTGTAATCAGTTAGGATTTATTTTTATTTTAAATTCACTATCAGGTTTGGCAAATACGTGTAGACCTACATTTATTAAATCATGATGGAAATATTATTGATGCTGCCAGCATTGCTGCAATCGTGTCCTTATGTCACTTCCGAAGACCTGATGTCTCTGTCCAAGGAGATGAAGTAACACTGGTAAGCTCGTATGTGAACCAGGATCCTTGATATGAATGAATGAGGAGGGTCCTAAATGTGCAGGCAACTTGTTTTTAGTGAAGTTATGTTGTAGATGGCAATTGGATAGGTTCTAAAAATTTGTAAGACTAAAACTGCATATGGTCAAAATTGCCCTGGAAATCTCTTAACAGTTCCTCTATTGAAACATTTGTCAGTAAGAACATACCCTAGCCTGATTTTCCAGAATAGAATTAGATGACTATTTTGGATTGAACATTAGATGAAGTGGTTGACTTAACGTTTAGGGGCCATATGTGTGAAAAATACGTGAATCTCAGCACAGTGAGATGCTTACCTGCAGGAGGCATGCAATAGCTGAAAAGCACTGAGGAATCAGCAGATTCATATTTGTCTCCAGGACTTTTGTTTATTAGGCAAAGAGATGACAAAAGTCCATCAGAAATACCTGGAGGGCTTGTTAAAACATATTGCCAGACTCTACTCCCAAAGTAAAACAGGGCTAGGACTTAAGATTTTGTACTTCTAACTTTGAGTTCTTAGGTAATACTGATGTTGCTGGTCCAGGGAGCACATTTTGAAAACCATTGCCCTGCGTTGTCTTTATCTTTTGTTCTGAGTATGTCAGTTTTGATTTATATAAATTACATGCTAGAATAATGAAAGTGCACTATAGTTGTAGTTTGAATCCTGAAGTTGCAAAAAGATACATCAGATGCCCAGATTTTCTAAGCAATGATTCATAATTTTGATTTTAGGCAGTAGACTGAAGCAGAACCATTAAAAAGTGAGAAATAACAGTAGAGATAATATTAACAGTAGAGATAATATTCTTTTAGAGGAGGGAGTTTATATAAGGAAGTGAAAAAAGTAGAAAGCGATTACTACACTTGAAAAATCAATTAAAGAATACTGTGGTGTTATTGCTAGTGGGAATGTAAAATGGTACAGCCATGTTGGAAAAGTTTGGCAGCTTAAGTTTTAAGTGTAGACAGCATTCTATATTGAGAAAAATAGCAATAGAAGAAAATACTTTTTTTTTTTTTTTTTTTTTTGAGACTGGGTCTCACTCCATTGTCCAGGCTGGGGTGCAGTGGCGTGATCTCGGCTCACTGTAACCTCTGCCTCCTGGACTTAAGCAATCCTCCCACCTCAGTCTCCTGAGTAGCGGGGACTACAGGTATGTGCCACCCACTTGACTAATTTTTTGTATCTTTTGTAGAGATACGGTTTCACCAAATTGCCCAGGCTGGTCTCGAACTCCTGGGCTCAAGTGATCCTCCCACCTCGGCCTACCAAAGTGTTGAGATTACAGGCATGAGCCATCATGCCCAGCTGAAAACACTCTCTTATATGTACATCTTTCAGCAGGTTTGACCTTGTAATTTTTTTTTTTTTCTTTTGAGACAAAGTTTCACTCTTGTTGCCCAGGCTGGAGTACAATGGCGTGATCTCGGCTCACTGCAGCCGCCGCCTCCCGGGTTCAAGTGATTCTCCTGCCTCAGCCTCCCAAGTAGCTGCGATTACAGGCATGTGCAACCACGCCTGGCTAATTTCGTATTTTTGCAAAGGGTTTCTCCATGTTGGTCAGGCTGGTCTCGAACTCCCAACCTCGCCCACATCGGCCTTCCAAAGTGCTGGGATTACAGACGTGAGCCGCCTACCCCGGCCGACCTTATAATAAAACAAATTGCAATGGCTTAAAATTAGAAAAAAAAAAAATTCCAGCAATTCCATGCCTAAGAATCTACAGGAGGAATAAGAGCTTATTATGTTCAGAGACTTGAATGCAAATGTTCATAGCATCATTTATTAGCCAGAAACTGGAAACAATCCAAATGTCCAGCTGGTGAATAGATAAACAAAATGTCATCTATACAAATAATGGAATACTGTTCAGTAATGAAAAGAACTACTGATAAATGCTGCAAGGTGCATGAAGCATGCTAAGTTGAAAGAAGCCAGGTGCAAAACATTACAATTTTTTTTTCCATTTATGTAGATTGCTCAGAAAGTCAGATTTATAGAGACAGAAATAAGATAGATCAGTGATTCCTTGGGGCTAGGGTGGGAGTACACCAGACCCCTGCGGACTACAGACAGATTCAAAGGCATTTTGGGGAGTAATGGAAATGTTAAAAAACTAGATTGTGGGCCGGGTGCGGTGGCTCACGCTTGTAATCCCAGCACTTTGGGAGGCTGAGGCGGGCAGATCACGAGGTCAGGAGATTGAGACCACGGTGAAACCCCGTCTCTACTGAAAATACAAAAAATTAGCTGGGCATGGTGGCGGGCGCCTGTAGTCCCAGCTACTCGGAGAGGCTGAGGCAGGAGAATGGTGTGAACCTGGGAAGCGGAGCTTGCAGTGAGCCGAGATTGCGCCACTGCACTCCAGCCTGGGCGACAGAGTGAGACTCCATCTCAAAAAAAAAAAAAAAGAAAAACTAGATTGTGGTGATGGGTCCGTGAATGTATCCATAACTATACATTTACTAAAAATTGAATCATATACTTAAAATGAGTGGATTTTGGCTGGGCGTGGTGGCTCACACCTGTAATTCCAGCACATTGGGAGGCCAAGGTGGGTAGATCACCTGAGGTCGGGAGTTCGAGACCAGCCTGACCAACATGGAGAAACCCCATCTCTACTAAAAATACAAAATTAGCCGGGTGTGGTGGCACATGCCTGTAATCCCAGCTACTCGGGAGGCTGACACAGGACAATCGCATGAGCCCAGGAGGCGGAGGTTGCAGTGAGCTGAGATCGCGCCATTGCACTCCAGCCTGGGCAACAAGAGTGAAACTTCGTCTCCAAAAAAAAAGAGTGGATTTTATGGGATGTAAATTATGTGTCAGTAAATTTTTGAAAAAGCTTTTTGAAAAAGTTGTACAGTTTGAGGAACATGAGTGGCAAAATCTGGTAATTATTAATATAAAAGAAGTTATTTGGGTACTCAAAGGAATAAAGGAACTTCATTTTTTAGTATTTGATGTGCAAGATGATTTTTTTGGATGTTCGTAACTTAGTGACTGTAATTATTAAACATTTCTTTTGAAACAGTATACACCTGAAGAGCGTGATCCTGTACCATTAAGTATCCACCACATGCCCATTTGTGTCAGTTTTGCCTTTTTCCAGCAAGGGTAAGCCTCGCCTTATTATGGGCCAAAATTACAAATGCATCTAGGAATTTTATTGCTCTACTCAAGTATGTCATGTTAATATTAAACAAACACTTAATATTAAAGCACCTTATATTTCCTTTCTTTCTTTGTAAGGGCATTAGTTGGCAAAGAGCTTTCTCAATAGAAGTAACAAAACTCTTATACTATGATGAAGATACTTCCCAACATTTTTCTTTTCATGGCATACTTACAAACTTAGGAATTTACTATGGCATGGTAGTGTTTTATGTTTCCTAAGGATGTACAGGGGTTAAGAGAATTACATGCTAGCCTCTAATTTGGGACAGTGGGGTGAGAATTACTGTGGGTTACTGGAAGATAGGGGACTTTGGAGCATATTAGATGGAGTAGTTCTAGGAGTTGGTTACAAGGGGGGATGGTTCACAAACTGGAAGAAAAAAATCCAATGTTCTTCAGTTTTCCAGCATTTTCTTTACTTAACTGCTAAATCCTCCTGTGGCAGAAAACTTGGAGTTTTTCAGGTCCATTTAATGGTGCTTTCAAATGAAAACTTGAGCCTTAAATTCCTTTAGAAACAAGGGAAGATAAAAATATTTCACACAGTGTTGTGCACAAGGACTAGAGAAAAACTTTCAAGTTTTAGTGATTGTAAATGTAGAGTTTTATCAGAGGAAAATGGGCCAGCATTGTCCAGTACAAATAAAATGTGAACCATATATATAATTTTCTTATTTTCCTTTTTTTTTTTTTTTTTGAGATGAGGTCTGGCTTTGTTGCCCAAGTTGGAGTACAGCAGCGCGATTTTTGCTCATTACAACCTCTGCTTTCTGGGCTCAAGCGATTCTTCAGCCTCAGCCTTCCGAGTAGTTGAGACTACAGGCATGCACCACCATGCCTCGCTAATTTTTGTATTTTTTTGTAAAAAAGAGGTTTTGCCATATTGCCCAGGCTGGTCTGGAACTCCTGAGTTCAAAAGTGATCTAGCTACCTCAGCCTCCCAAAATGCTGGATTACAGGGATGAGCCACCATGCCTGGCTGTTTCTTTTTCTTTTCTTTTCTTTCTTTTTTTTTTTTTTTATAGACAAGGTCTCCCTCTGTCACCCAGGCTTGAGTGCAGTGGCGTGAGCATGTTTTATTGCAGCCTCAACCTCTCAGGCTCAAGTGATTCTCCTGCCTCAGCCTCCTGAGTAGCTGGGACCACAGGTGCACACCATGCCCAGCTAATTTCTTTATTTTTTGTAGAGATGGGATTTCACTATGTTGCCCAGGATGGTCTGAAGCTCCTGGGCTCAAGTGATCCGCCTATCTCCACCTCCCAAAGTGCTGGGATTGTAGGCTTGAGCCACCATGCGCAGGCTTTGTTACTTTTTAAATTTTTTTTTATTTTTTTGTGACAGGGTCTCACTCTCACCCAGGCTGGAGTGCAGTGGTGTGATTATAGCTCACTGCAGCCTCCAACTTCTGAGCTCAAGTGATCCTCCCACCTCAACCTTCCAAGTAGCTGAAACTATAGGTGTGTGGCATACCCAGCTAATTAAAAAAATTTTTTTTTGTAGAGACAGGGTCTCCCTTTGTTGCCCAGGCTGGTCCCAAACTCATGAGTTCAAGTGATCCTGCAGTCTTGACCTCCCAAAGTGCTGGGATTACAAGCATGAGCCACCATGCCTGGCCTCATATGTGTAATTTAAAATTTTCCAGTAGTCACATTAAAAAGGTAAAATTAATTTTTATATATTTTAATTAATATGTTTTCATGTTAATGAAATAAAATGATTAATGAAATAATCAGTATTTTGATAATTACTCATGAGATAGTCTACATTCTTTTGTTTCCACTAAGTCTCTGAAATCCACTATTTTACATATTCTGATTACATTTCAAGGGCTCAGTAACCACAGATGACTATTGGCGAATGTACCGGCCAGTGCAGAAATAGACAGTATTTTTTTCATGAGCCATTAGCAGAACGCAGTAGAACTTTGGAGTACAGGACATTAGGGCAACTTTAGGGTTAACCAAATTAACATTATCTAAGTTTTTATTAATGAGCCAGAAGTCATTTAATCAAAGAGATAGCATTAGGTTTAGATTATATATCATTTAAGTAAATCCAACCTGAACTTAATGTGATTTCATTGTAATAACTAGAGATACCCACTTAGCATTCATTTGTGTTCATAAACACAATAATTTTCTTGTCTCTTTCCCCATTTCAGTGACCCAAATCCATAGGCTCAGACCTTTATTCTCTGTTGACTTTATTGATGCCATCTTTTAAAAATTCGTTACCCAGAAGATGGTAAGCATTCAGCCTCAGATTTATTCAGGTCCGTTTAACATTCATTTCAGAACATATTTATTGGTGGATCCCAATGAACGAGAAGAACGTGTGATGGATGGCTTGCTGGTGATTGCCATGAACAAACATCGAGAGATTTGTACTATCCAGTCCAGTGGTGGGATAATGCTACTAAAAGATCAAGTTAGTGCTTTGATTAATGTCCCATTAATAATAGGTTGCTTCTCTTTAGATGCTTTTTCTTTTAACAAAAATCCAATGGGGATACTTCCAGTGATTGATTCTAGGATGTGTTAGAATCTGGTTTCAGTACTGTCACTATTAAATACATTCTGTTGACTGGTGGCTATGAGGTATCCTCCTCCTTCCTACCTTGGTGCTCCCATGTCTGGCCTGCTAGAGTCTGACCCTTCCATCTAGAAGCAGGGTCTAGTGAAGAAAAAGATTTATATCCCTATTAAAAAAAAAAAAAAAGTGGCTAGGCATGTCGGCTCACGCCTGTAATCCCAGCACTTTGGGAGACCATGGCTGGTGGATCACTTGAGGTCAGGAGTTCAAAACCAGCCTGGCCAACATGGGGAAACCCATCTCTACTAAAAATACAAAATTAGCTGGGTGTGGTGGCTGGCACATGCCTGTAATCCCAGCTACTTGGGAGGCTGAGGCAGGAGAATCGCTTGAATCTGGGAGGCAGAGGTTGCAGTGAGCTGAGATCATGCCATTGCACTCCAGTCTGGGCAACAAGAGCAAAATTCCGCCTGAAAAAATAAAAAATAAAATAAATAAATAAATATTAGCCGAGCTTGGTGGTGCATGCCTGTGGTCCCGGCCACTTGGGAGGCTGAGGTGGGAGGATTGCTTGAGCCCAGGAGGTGGAGGTTGAGTGAGCTGAGATCGTGTCACTGCATTCCAGCCTGGGCTACGGAATGAGACCCTGTCTCAAAAGCAAATAAAAATTTTTAAACATCCAATAGTAGACATTATGTAAAAAGATAGTTTTACTTTTAGAACTACAATTGACAGTAGTTCTGAAACCCAGCTGTATATCAGATTCACATGGGAGCTTTTAGAAAATAGATCTCCATATAGCATACAGTGTAGGTGATTAAAAGCTGCTTTAGTTTGAATTCTAGTTCTGCCCCCGTACTAGCTGATCTTGGGCAAAAGATTTTATATCTTTGGGTCTCACTTTCTTTATCTGTAAAATAGGGAATGATGTTATTGCCAACACCTTGTTGTTATAAGGATATAAATAGATAAATTGCACAGTGTCTAGCACACATTAAGTGCAATAAATGTTAGTTTCTGGTATCATCATCATCTTTACCAGCATCACAAGTACTATCCAGATTACCCACAGAGAAAGGAAGTTAGTGCATCCTGGAGCGTGTATGTGTCTGTGGCCTCTTCCATGGTATCTTTTATACTGTTGTGTAAGAAAGTTTTTATGTCTGTTCCCTTAATGTGATAGTCCTTCACATATCTTAAAACAACTTTGACATCTTGCCTTAATCTGTGTTTACATTGTATTCATGTTTGGAAAAGTCAGGCTTAAATTATAAAGGTAGAAAAATTTCATGGTTTTAGTTTCGTTAGAGAAAACCATTTATTGTCTTTAAACAACAGAATTCACTTTTATAAATAGGTTCTGAGATGCAGTAAAATCGCTGGTGTGAAAGTAGCAGAAATTACAGAGCTAATATTGAAAGCTTTGGAGAATGACCAAAAAGTAAGGTAAGTAACTTTTTCAGAACTAAATGGTCTTTTATTTTCATTTTTTAAATTTTTATTATTTTTTTTTAGTATAGGCAAGCTTTATTATGCATGAACTTGATTTCACATACGAAGTTAGAATGGCAATTTCACTTAAAATTGACTCATTAAAAGGTGTAAATACCATGGTATAGATATGTTATCCAAAACTCCAAAAGGTAGTGAAACTGGTAACAGATATTGCTACTCATCTTTGGACGGATACAATAAAAGTATTAATGAATCTGGTTCCCAGACAAGTATGTGTCACTTGCTCCTGTGCCTTAGGGAGGAGAGGATATTACAACACAAGCATTATTGATGCAGTGACTTGTGGATAGTTGCTCCTTATTAACACTGCTAAAATTAGGTTCACGTTTTTTACTTTGTGTGGGAGCTGGTGATTCTTGTCCTTTTGTTTTATGAGGGATATCTTTCAAAGTGTTGGCATCAAACCCACTTATTGCAAAATGCATCACAGATGGGAATTTAAGTCTGGGTCAAGTCCAGAATTCCAAAACAATAAAGAGAAAAGACCCGCCTAAGAGCAAGAGGTCCTTCATTGCTCCAGACTCCAAGACACAACACAGGGAACAGGAAATGGCCCTAAATTGTCTTTTAATATATTTTTTTCTCTTAAGGATCTTCCTTGAACAAGGGCAACCATATAAATTTCACACTTGATCTTTCCTTATTTGTTAATCTCAATTGAGTATATGACTTAGTGTGTTTTTAGAAAATTGGATTTATTTTCTGCAATTTAAATATAACCTATATTGAAAAATCATGTAAGATTTTTGTTTTTTGAGATGAAGTCTCACTCTGTCGCCTAGGTTATAGTGCATTTGTGCAATCCCAGCTCACTGTAGCCTCCGCCTCATGGCTTCAAGTGATTCTCCTGCCTCAGCCTCCCAAATAGCTGAGATTACAGATGCATACCACCATGCCCGGCTAAGTTTTATATTTTTAGTAGGGATGGGGTTTCGCCGTGTTGGCCAGGCCGGTCTCAAACTCCTGACCTCAGGTGATCCACCCCCCGGGCCTCCCAAAATATTAGGATTACAGGTGTGAACCACCGTGCCTGGAGACATAAGATTTTTCTTTAGCAGTTAACATTTTCTTAGGATAAAAATAATCTAGTAACTCAAATTAATGGAAGGAAACAGGTTGATTTCCATCTCTACCTCTTACTGTGCTATCTTAAGCAAGATACATAACCCAACATTTCAGTGTCCTCTTCTATAATATGGGATATTAACACTACCTGGTAGGGCTGATTTGAGGGTTAGAGAATAGTATATTTTAAGCACCTAGCACATGGTCTGGCACATGGTTTAATAAATGATTATGCTAACTATTTATTGTTGTTAGGCGTAATAAATTGGTGAGGTTAAGTTAGATAAACTCTCTTCCAATATTTTTCATCCACCAAAGGATAAAATAATAGTTTTTTTTCCCTTCCTGTCTTCTATCCAATCTGTTACCTTCCTCCCCCTTCCTTCCTACCAAAAAAACCCCCACATACAGGAAAGAAGGTGGAAAGTTTGGTTTTGCAGAGTCTATAGCAAATCAAAGGATCACAGCATTTAAAATGGAAAAGGCCCCTATTGATACCTCGGATGTAGAAGAAAAAGCAGAAGAAATCATTGCTGAAGCAGAACCTCCTTCAGAAGTGTATCTTTATTTGGTGGCTTTTGCAGTAACAAGATTCATAACACTTGGCATTATAATATTAGGCTATATGAAGGATGTGTATACTGAAATTAGTTTTTGTAAACACTAGTTTGTTAGAGAAAACACTTAAAATACAAGATAGAGCTGTGAGTCATATTCTGTTGATGGTATAACATTCAGCTTCTCTTCAGTTAGCCTGGAAAAAACAGATTTTGTTTTAAGGACCAATTTAATTTAGTACTATAACTAAAATGTTGAGAATCTGTCTCTTCACATTTCTTATTAATTGCATCCATAAAATCTTGCCTGAGTTTTTTTCTTCTTCATTGTTCAGCCATCCATAGTGTAGCTATATTAAGTTTTTTTTCCCCTAGGAACTTGAGGCACACTTGAATCAATCTTACAAGAAGAAAACTTTCATTCTCATCTTCAGCAGTCCATCAAATAGCAATGTTTTTGTTACCCAGTTTTCTTAACTTGTTAAGTGTTTCTACACCTGTGCTATGGACTCCTGGAACTGCCCAAATTGGAGAGGGAGTAGAAAACTCCTGGGGTGATCTTGAAGACTCTGAGAAGGAAGATGATGAAGGCGGGGGTGATGAAGCTATCATTCTTGATAGTATAAAAATGGACACTGGAGTAGAAGTCTCTGATATTGGAAGCCAAGGTAGGTGACATTTTATGGCACACTTATTACTATATATTACATATATAGTATTACCATATAGTTATATATATAATAATGCATAAGTGTATATATTATCACTATATATAGTAATATATAGCATATTAGCTATATAAAGATGTATACTAGATAACATACAGGATACTATATAGAGAGAATATAGATATGTAGTTATATATAGGGATGTAAGTATTGCATTTTTAGAGGGGCTAAATATTGTGATTTAAATTTCAACTAAATTATTGTGGCTAACTGCAATACTAATGCTACTTTCTAAAAGAATATGCATATCTTTGTAGAGTAGTGGTACACTTCGGCATAAAATGATAGTGATATTTTTAATTAAAAAAAATTTTTTGTGTGTGTATGTATTTGGGTGGGTTTTAAGGAAATGAGTTTCTTGAAGATCTTACTCCTCCGTGCTGTCTTGTTTTTGTAGTTTCTAGACTGAAACAAACAGCCCATCCCATATCATAACATATAATACTGTCTAAATAAAACTTTCTATGATGATAGAAACATTAAGTATCTACACTGGTATAGCAGCCACTAGCCCCACGTGGCTATTGAACGCTTGAAATGTGGCTTGTGTTACTGAGAACTGAATTTTAAATTTTACTTAATACAAAATTAAGCAGCCACATGTGGCTAGTGGCTACCATACTAGACATCGCAGTATTAGAACATAAAAAAATTCTATAAGTGACTAGAATACTGGTAGTCCTAGACGTTTCTTGCATTCTGAAAGCCATAGAACTGAAGAAGTTGTTTTTATGTATGCTTATTTCTACTTTAAAAAAAAATCAAATTCTTGCTGGTCTACTAGAATGACTTATTTTCTTACGTGGTAAGAACAGAAATCCTACAAGGAACTGGGAGCTAGGCTGGCAGGGAAAATTGAAGGTGATATGTTTAGTAGGAATGTAATGCAAATACTTCTGTTTTCAAAGAGAGAAAGTATTGCTTATGAACATTACCAGAGCTTGGGCTTTTTGTTTTTTTACTTAAGTAAATAGGTAAGGAAAAAATTTCCCATTGATTGGGACCCTTACTCAAATTTCCCAGTGGTTACTTCTATTTGGTATTATTCTTCCAGAACTTGTTCCAGGTATTTATTTACTCTGTGCAGTGATGTAAGCTAATGCTGCATAGACTTGTATAGCATTGAATATAACTAGTTGGTTTAACAATTCTCTTATTGTTGAAGATGTAAGTTGTTTCCATTTTTTCCACCGTTAACAATATCCTTGCACTTGCATATACCTCTTATGTTTGTTTAGTGTATTCTTCTAACAGTGAATAATATTTTCAACTGAATATAATGAAGGTGGACCTAAGAATTGGAAAAATGGAGCAGGTACAGCCTTCCTAAAGCATGTGAAGAAAGGGAGAAACGAATTGAAAACTAAAAATACAAATAATTGATATGGGTTAATTCACATTTTATGTATATCATTAACTAATGATCAGGAGAAAAATGGGCAAAATACATGGAGCAGTTCTCAAAGTATACAATGGCCAGTAATATTTTTCATGGTCAGCCCTGATAGTAATACAAATAAAATCCAAAGAAAAATGACATTGCATTTTTTGTTACTGTATTTTGGGCAGTATTAAAAACACCAGCAATGCCAAAGGTATATGGGAAATGGGTTCTTTTATTTCTTGGAATGTAAACTGGAACTATTTCTGGAGGAATAGAGTAGCACAAACAATTCACTTGTCTCTACAAAAGATGCTATATAGATTTCCCCCTAGCTTTTCTATTATGACATGTACCAAATTGTCACACCGTTCAAGCACCTGTAGGAAATAAGAGTTTAAAGAAACAAATGTTACAGATGAGTTCTAGAGTGCTCTAAGAAGCTGATTTAAAGAGAAGAGTAAGCCTCCACCAGAGTTTTATTTTTTATTATTTATTTTTTGGAATGGAATCTTGCTGTCACCCAGACTGGAGTGCAGTGGCACTGCAACCTCCACCTCCCTGGGTTCAAGTGATTCTCATGCCTCACCATGCCTGGCTAATTTTTCTATTTTAAATAGAAATGGGGTTTCACCATGTTGGCCAGACTGGACTCGAGTTCCTGACCTCAGGTGATCCACCTGCCTCAGCCTACCAAAATGTGGGTATTAAAAGTGTGAGCCACCACACCCAGCCCCAGAAATAAGAGTTTTAGAACATCTGATAGAAATAAACTCATGTAGAAATAAATTTTGCAAGAGATTGCTTAACTTTTTTTTTTTTTTTTAATAAAAAAACAAAGATGCTCCCATAATACTGTCAGATAGTGAAGAAGAAGAAATGATCATTTTGGAACCAGACAAGACTCCAAAGAAAATAAGGTAACAAATTTCTGGTTTATTTCAAATGTATACATGTACCCAACACTTCTAGAGGTTTGCTGTCTGGTTTTACTCTCATCTTGCCACATGACTATAAACAAAAAGACATCCCTTTTTCATCAGGGATCCATCTGTTCTGTGATTTCTTTGCCTTGTGATTTATAAAAATTAGGACCTAAATCTATAATATAAACTCTTTGGATGCCAGTCTTACTCATAGCTGACACATTTTATATCCTATTGGAAAACTAAGAAATGCCTCTTATTTCAATAATCCAAAACTTAACAAGCACACTCTTAGTAAATTCTTACTTTGCTTTATTCACAGAACACAGACCACCAGTGCAAAACAAGAAAAAGCACCAAATAAAAAGCCAGTGAAAAGAAGAAAAAAGAAGAGAGCTGCCAATTAAAGCTAACAGTTGTATATTTGTATATATAACTATTAAAAGGGATATTTATTCCATTCTAAGAACCCTGGGTATTTTTTATTCACAAATCCATTATAAAATCTAGCAGGATTTTAAACATAGTTTTTTGGTTTTAATGTTGTGCTTTAAAATAATAAATCTTCTGGAGCATTTCTCGTCTGTTAATTTGCATATAAGCTTCCCACCCTCTTCCGTTCCCAACCTCTGTTGAGTTTACCTCGCAAAACCTAAACAAACAAACAGTTTTACAAAGAGCGAAAAAGTCTGGGGATCTCTACTCTATCTATCTATCTATCTCTGAATACTGTATTCAGATCTGCTTAGATTATGCCCAAATCAGTAAATTGATCCAGTTGCTTAGGAAAATGAATGTCAGAATTTGAGGGTCTGTTTTCCTAAACCTACTTTAATTTTAGAGGAAGGCTTTTCACTTCCCATTATGTAGTAAACCAAGTAAAGTTTTCTAAGCGAAATCCTGAAGAAGTTAAATTTGACTTGCAAAGTTTTCCAAATCAATTTATTATCCTAATAGCTGGCATCATTAATACTTTAACAAAACCACTTAAAATTAGCCAAATATCTAAGATACATATACAAAAGATATACAAATTAAAACCATTTAAAAAGTAATAGATACCATAATTTGTACTTGGCCATAACTTCTGTATTCAGAAATGATTGTAAAAACCTAAGTTAAAAACTGTACACCATATACTTTGAGTGATTTACATCTTAGAAAACAAAGGCAGTCTTTCATTGTTTGTTAGAGATTTAGTGTCTCTGGTGGGTTGAGGAGAGAAACACCATGATACCTGTAAGTAGGAAAAAACAAAAAGCACTTTTAGTAAAAACTCACTGGGTAAAGGAGATCATGGAATAATGTTTGTACTCATGTATTGGGAACTAAAAAATGCTAATTCTGTCTGACCGACTTGATGGTTTTAGAAACACTGTCTGGTCCCTGAAACACACATGCATGCCCCCTTCCTTCTTTCTTCTCCCCCAGACCCAGGGCAGAAAGCATGAACTACAACCTTCTTCAAACACATAACCAATTTAGAGAACAGCTTCTCAAGGAGGCTATGGCAGATTCATGAATAAAGTTAAAATGTCAAAGATCTCTGAACCATAATCTAGAAAAGTAAGCTTCAATATCCAAGTTAATTCTTACTTTGAATGTTTGTACTTTTCTCTTATTGACTGTTGTGCATGCTGTGGTGCTTTGAGGTAGGTCTGGTGAAGGTCCATGAGACAAGGCTTAAGACTTTCCAGGGTATATCCAGTCTTTCGTATTAATGATTCAGGCTACAGAGAAAGGAATAGAGAACCCCTGAGTTTTGCTTTTAGTAACAGACACCAAACACAGTAAATAGTTGGCATTAAGCTTATGTTAAATTCCAGTACTAATCTTTAACTTTTCCAACTAACTACTAGTTTTCTCAGGCCATTATTCCATTTCTTGATCCATTTTTTACTATTTTCCCTGCCAGCAACAGGTCAGATGCTTTTAAAAAAGCTCACTTTTCAATTTAAGTTACAACTAAGCTTACTACCTAACGAACACTGTTCAACAGGTAACATGCCTTAAACAGTATATAATCATCCCTCAGTGTACGTGAGGGATTGGTTCCAGGACCCTTCCCAAATATAGCCAAATCTACATATTCAAGTCCTGCACTCACCCTTCCATATATATGGGTTGTGAATCCCCTGAATACTGTAGTTTCAGTCCACATTTGATTGGAAAAAAATCCATATGTAAGTGGACTCACACAGTTCAAACCTGTGTTTTTCAAAGGTCAACTGTATATATTTGAAGTTTTTCCAAGTAAGAACATCTAGGCAACCCTCAGTTTTGTAGGACAATTATTATTTAATCTGGCACAGGCATTTCAGTCACAAGATAGGTGTGTGAAGACCGTAATACATACCCAGCTTTGTCCCGTGACTGTGTAGAGTGCTAAATGAAAGGCAGCTCCAGCAATAACTGATGGCAAATACTTTAGGTATGGGTCAGCATCTATCAAACTTAATTCTCCCAAAAACTGGAATAAAAAATACTTATGATCACAAGAGCATTTAGAATTCAAATGTCAAACCTCTGCCTTCTAATCTAATTTCTTCCTACCTTTGATAATGGCTCTGTAGCAACTCTAGAAAAAATATTTCACAGCCTCATCTTTAAACATATCAATCATTTTAGTGTTCTGTTCCATCCTCATCCTGTATTTTCCCTCCTTTATTAACTTTTAAAAAACAACTCTTCTGACTACCCATCCCCAAGATGTCATCCTTAGACCTCTGCTTCTAGTGCTTTCCTGATAGATTATCTTTTGCCAGCAGTAGGCTTTCTTCCATACTGCAGCATTAATCTCCCTCTGAATACTAAATGTCTTCACCACTGCTGTACAAAGGAACTAGGTTCCTGTACAAAGGAATTAGGGCTTACCCCTAATTATTACCTAAGAATTGCCATTCAACAAAATGAAAGTTAACTCACCATTGCTAAACTTTCAACTTTGCAGTTTGCAGGTTGCTGATGCAGAAAGTATTGGGTAAGAAACTGATGTACTGTTGGAGCAGCTAAGTCAAAAGTAAGGACTTTCAAAACTAGATGCTCCATTCTCAGAACTTGTTTCTTGGTGTAGGTATCATCTGTAATGTACACAAACTCTGCTACTTCTGGGGGGTATATTTCTTCAAACTTTCTACAATGAAAAAAGTTTTAAGTAATCAGTCCTAAAAGAGAAGCAAGCTTCCTTATCCCAATTCTGAAATCCCATTAGCAGAATATGGAATGAATCCAAAATCCACACCAACTGCATTTCCAGACACTTGATCATCATTTCTAGTAGAGACTGGATAGCTAATTGCTAATTAAAAGGTCCAAATCAATAAAGGACTTTTGAGATATTTTCCCCAGTTCAGTCAAAGGAAGTAAATGAAAGGCATGAGACTTCTCAAGATGGGAACAATGCCAGAGTTCACCAAGTACCTGAAAATTTAGGAAATACAAGTCTTAGGAAAATATGTTTCATGTTTTCATTTTTAGATTTAGTTTTTCTTTCTTTTTTTTTTTTGAGACAGAGTCTTGCTCTGTCGCCCAGGCCAGAGTGCAGTGGTGCAATCTTAGCTCACTGCAACCTCCACCTCCGGGGTTCAAGCGATTCTCCTGCCTCAGCCTCCCTAGTAGCTGAGATTACAGGCATGCGTCAACATGCCCAGCTAATTTTTGTATTTTTAGTAGAGACGGGGTATTGCCATGATGGCCAGGCTGGTCTCGAACTCCTGACCTCAAGTGATCCACCTGCCTTGGCCTCCCAAAGTGCTGGGATTACAGACGTGAGCCACCGCACCCCGCCTTTACTTCTTAATAAAAGAGACACTGCTTATATGCCAGAAAGTAATATTGGAAGGAAAATGTTTTAAAATTTGTAACCTAGTATACTATATCATGTTCAAGGAATCCAGTTGGGGGGAAATTAGTGTTCTAGATTAGAACACAGTTTCATCCTCCTCCACTGCCCCAAGCCCCACCACATTGCCATCCCTAAAGTAGTCACTGACTCTCTGCCTGGTGTATGTTAAAAGGTCACCATTAAAAAACAATTTCTTCCCTAGACAAAAGATCGTGATCACTTTTAAACAAACCAAGGTAGACTTACGAGGCTAATAGCATAGCAGCAGTGCCCACAAGCTGAAGCTTTCCTCTCAGCACTGACATGGAAGAAAGGAACCTATCAATGTAGTTCACAGCCAAATGAAGGGTCTCATTCTGTAGTTTATATTCTTCTCCTACTTCAACTAACCAGTCCACGAGGATAGCTCTCATACTGTTAGTGATGTCTGGCTGTTTCTTCATGTAACCCACTTTAGGTTTACATTTAACCTATTGAGAAAATTATTTATAGTGTTAAAATTATTATAGTGTAAAAATTGCAATTAGATTATTTTACCATTAAGAGAGGCTACATGCTATAAACTTAACTGTAGCATTAGAATAATTCATTAGTTTAAAAATTTAAACATCATCCTCTCAATTTCATTTAGCCACATTTAACAAATACATTATACAAACTGGATTCAGAGAACCTTTACCTCCATTTCCCTAAGGTATGTGTGAATATCCTCATGGTAGTCTGGTACTTCATTAACACTCACTGGCTTTTCATCTTCTAATACAATTGACATGTCCATAGTATGTGGTGACTCTGGGACAATTCAAAAGATATGATTAAATTAATTGTTTGTCTATTTAGTTTAATAGCTAAAAATGACTGCCATGGAAGGAATCTCATATTAAGAAAGCACTTATTTCATCAAGCTAAAAAGAGCTTCTCATGACAAAATATGTAGAATATTTTACCCTAGTCTCAGTATCTCTGTACATAGAGCTTTGGAATGATTTTAGTTAATGGGGGGGGCGGGGGGGGAAGAAACATATTGGTAGGCCCCTAACAGGAAAATGAGAATCAGGTATTATCTTAAAGTATCCATCTTCCACAACAGAAAGGAGCAAATGGCATGGTGGTTCTGTTAGGACAGAACACTTAAAATCCAAGTTTTGAGATAATATCTAAGATTTGCCCTAAGAGAAACTGCAGATCCCAGAGTCTGACATATATAAAGCCCAAGTAGGCAATAGCTAGAATCAGTTAAATGGCCTCCATTAACAAGTGTTATTAAGAAATTAGGTTTGTTATGGGCAAATGGATTAACACTATAAATAATTTATTTTTTTGTAGTATAAATTATTTTGAAGCAGAGTATCATCCATTATTCCTCTCACTTCAAAGATCACCTTGAGATTAAACATTTTCTGCAAAATTTTGATAAAAACACACAAATTATAATTTCCAAAGGACTTTTCCTGCTCACCCCTCCTTCCTCACAATCAATACAACTAAAACTAAAATGAGATTGGATTTAGTGAGCTGTCCAGTGACTCAATATCCCTAGGGCAAAGAAACAGTACAAACTGCAAAGAGCTGTTTACAGCAGCTACTTTAATATATGAGTAAGGGTAAACAGCCATGGTACAACTATTTACTTGGAGGAAAAGTGTCACTTTCTGGTATCAGATGATAATCCAGACTGGTTTTATAGAAACAAAATTATAAAACTGGAAGAGATGTTATGTAATCACAATATTTAAGACTGCATCTTCAAATAGCACTCTCTAAGTGATATATAAGAAGTGAGTTAAATAAAACTGAAATCTATTCTCCCAACTAAGAACACATTTATGGGATCAGATTAAAATAAGCATTTAAGATCTAATTATAATTAGATTGATGTGACTGGCAGTGAACCTGAAAGAGCACTGGATTAGGACCTTTTTAGTATGTCACCAGGTCAAGTGTTAGCTGTGAGATCTGAGATAAGTCACATCCCTTCTAAGCCTTGTTATATTAAACCTAACTCACTGTAGTCAAAATGACTACATAAGACATCTTAAAATGCAAATCATTAATATCATCTAATAATTATAATTACCGTAATTCCATACAGATTTTCCTTAAAACTTACCAAAACTACCATCCATTGGATAATCAAGAGGGACCAATGGTTTTCTGGGTCCAGGTAAACTAATGGCTGAATTAAAAGCCAGGGCATCTTCACGCTCTGTTTTTTGAGATTCAGCTGGCTTCTTCTGAGTCTCTTTTTCTGCTTCATCCACATGAATGGTGAACGCAGGCTGTTTACTGTTTGCTTTCCAAGGAGGCACGGTGACATGCTCATCATTTACAGGAAGATCCTTAAGGGGTGCAACCTAAAAAAAAAATTAATAACTGGCTTTGAGCCTACTAAATAGAGTTTTGCATTCTTTCTCTTACGGGTGTTGGCCTTTGCTTTTTCTCCCAAATACTCTATCAGGAATTAAACTTTCTGGGACAAAGAAGAGTTTGAGTATTCAAAAGAGAAGGGATGTTCCCATTTGACACAGGCATTCCCACAAAGGCTATCAATAGATAACACTAGGTGGAATTATGCAAAACTAATCAGGGCCACAAGAAGGGTGGGGTGGCAGGCCAATACATGACAAGTTTAGGAAAGACATGGCAAAAAAAAGTGTTGGTTAACCACTGTCGCCCGAGGGTGGAGCAACAGAGCAAATCCGGCTAAAATGGCGGAATTTGCCAAAAGCAAAGTATTTCGTACACCCTTTTCTAAAGTAGAGGTCATCTCTTTCATCTCTTAACCGTGAGGAGGATATGGGTCAGAGTCCTACAGCAGTGCCTGGGGTTTAAAAGTGGAGAGAAAGGCGCGGAGCTGAGCGAAGACTACACGTTTTAGAGCTTGGTTTGACCCCATTATGTACAGGCAGATGCCCCCTAAACAGAGCAGACAGGCAGCATACACACAGTGTTGGCGGGGTCCTGATGCTAATAATGGGAAAATTCCTACTGTGGCATCCCACACACCAGCACCAAGTGCACTCCAGACCCTGGCCCCCTTCCAAAAGCCCAGGACATGCCTTCTCGCCACTCTTCCCTGCCTGCTAAGCCAATGCCAAACCTTGCTCGACCCACCCTCTTGCAGATATCCCGCATCCCTTTACCCGTCTCGTCTTCGGCCTCTGCTGCTGCGCTAGACCCCGCGGGTTCCCGGCCTTCAAAACCGCCAACGCGGCCCGGGTCCGCGGTTGCTGGACGGGCGCTGCCTTTTCCGGGTTGATATTCTCCTGGTCCTCTTGGAGCGCCGTCTGCTGCAATGCTAGCAGCGCCGAGCCCGCCTCGCGGGTCGCAGGCCCCGGCGCCGAGTTGCCCAACATCACTGCTCCCGGGAGTGGACGGCGGGATCAGCCTGCGGCGCCAAGCAGCGTGCACTCTGCCCAGCCGACCACTCGCACCGACCCGGCCAAAGAATAGTCGTAGCCGCCGGTCGCAGCCCACGCCAGCCTACCAGCCCTCCCGCTCGCTCACCCAGCTCGAGACCACGCAGGGCCGAGGAGGTTGCGAAAGGCGCAGGCAGGCACTGCCCAGTGTGGCGGGCCAAAGACGCCCAGAGATGTAGCGAGCAGCGCGCCGGAGCGGCGGCTGTTCTTGCAGTTCAAGTATCCCGCGACTATTGAAATGGACCAATGAAAGTGCTCGCGGCCTTGACGTCATTCAAGGCGACAGGGTCGCAGGCGAGTGAAGGAAAAACCAAAGGAAACTGAGTAGGGGCGGGGCAGGAGGGAGAAACAAACTGGCGCTGGGGCGGGAGAAAACGCCTGCGCGGGGCGGGGAGAGGTAGGACTCAGGGCCTGAGCTTCCGATTATTTTAAACTGAGCCTAAGCCTTTTAAGGAAACTGACTCTAAGCCTTTTAAGGAATTAAACGGAATTAAGCTTTGGTGACTATCATTTGCGCCGCCCAGCCTTTAGCTCTGGGACCTCTAGTTAGCTTAAGTGACTTTTTCCAAAGGTCTAAAATCTGGGGCACGTTTTTCCATATCTCCGATTCTCCGTTTTCTTATCTGTTAATAGGGACTAATAAGTACAGTCATATGGTTATTAGGATTAAATAATGTGCATAAATTATTTAACACAGAGCTCACATAGTAATACAGTACTCAAGTGTCAGACTGTAATGTCATCTTAACATTTAGGCGTTTATTCATAGTAACCAGAAATTGTGTTTTATGCTTTTTATTTTTCCTAATGAAGATACAATTAATTTAAGATGGCACCTTGAACTACTGTTGATATATATAATAAATAGCAATGCATTACAAAATATTCAAATAGAGTCATTAATGTTTTTCTATTTTTCCCCAAGCTGTGGCAACCAACAAAAAAAACACAGTGACGTTCTAGTGACCTAGATATAATTATGTTCCTTTCAGAAGTAGTTTCTTTAAATATAGTAAAAACAATATGACCTTATTAAAATAAAACTCTTAACTATATGTGCCTTTAACAAATTTTTATATTTATATATAAATATAAGAATATGGCCGGGCACGGTGGCTCAAGCCTGTAATCCCAGCACTTTGGGAGGCCGAGGCAGGTGGATCACAAGGTCAGGAGATCGAGACCATCCTGGCTAACACGGTGAAACCCCGTCGCTACTAAAAAAAATACAAAAAATTAGCCGGGCGTGGTGGCGGGTGCCTGTAGTCCCAGCTACTCGGGAGGCTGAGGCAGGAGAATGGCGTGAACCCGGGAGGCAGAGCTTGCAGTGAGCCGAGATCGCGCCACTGCACTCCAGCCTGGGGGAGAGAGCAAGACTCCGTCTCAAAAAAAATAAAAATAAAAATAAAAATAAAATAAATAAATATAAGAATATACAAAGCTTGCACATAGCTAATAAGTATAATAGCATATTAAGAAGCACTGTTTTCTAAAAAATTCGTCAGCCTGCCCTTCTTGAAACATAAAGCTTATTTTCCATTATCTGTATGCCATTTTAAAACCTTTCAATATTCCCTTGAAATTAATAAATATGAATTAAGATTAATGTACAAAACTTCTGTAGCCTTAATGTCATATATGATAAAAAGAGATCTAGAAGATTCTAGTGTAGGAAAATCTAAGATGGCATCACTATTTCTGCACTCTTCACTTGAAGCACGCTTGAATAGCTCCACTGGTTACAGCATGTCTAATTAAGATCCCCCCACTCTGTGTAAGCTCATCTTATTTCCCTGGCTACAATTTATAGCACTGAGCCAAGTCCAGCATTTCCACAAACTGCAGCAGAGTCATAAAACACTACCAAGCAAAAGGAAAATCAGTTGGAAATCAATCCTATCTCCTAGAAAAAATAATTGGTAGGTTATTTCCACTAGCTGGCAACATACATAGTAACCAGGACACAAAGCAAGTACCAGTATTTGGGTTCTGGTCCCAGCTTTACAAAATATTAGCATGTCCTCTTAATCACAAAATTTCACTGAGAATCAGTTTTCTTATATGATTTGACAAACTTATACAACAGTTGTGAAGATCAAATAAGGTAATATATAAAAATACATTTTGAAACCTATAAAGCAGTTTACGTATTTGTTTATGTACCTTGTAATACATTTGAATATATTTTAATTTTCCACATATTACTTCTCAATTTAAAAATTAAAACAGCCACTTGCCAAAAATTCATTAAAATCCTATTTAAATCATTCTACTTGTGTTTTAAAAATAAAAAGACTTTTAGAAAGTTCAATTTGTCAAAAGAAATAGAAGCATTACTTTAAAAAGCCATTATATCTCAAATATTTTTAGATATAAAAAAGCATTTGAAATTAAAGTACACACACAGTTAACTTCTAATTCACTTTTAACATTTTTCATTTAAACAGACCACTTCTTTGGGACTTTACCTTATTTGTATTTCATGCTGCATCGAAGAATGAAATCAATGCATTTTGGTCATAACTGTCCAGAATTTCCAATAGAAGGGGTACTTTAGTTTTTACATTGGTGCCTTTAAACTTAAATTTATCTATGAAAAGATCAGTGATCATGCCTATAAAGAAAAAACATAAATTTCCTGTCAGTGATTAGTTATATTTAATGACACAGTATTTCACTAAATTAATTGCTTGATAATCTATTTTTAAGCACCTGTAATTCCATGATTTAACATACACAAACCTAAAAGCCATGTTTTTAAAAATATTCGTTTTGGGGGGATTTTAAAACAAGTTTCAAGATATAAATCATCTGCCTAATAACCCTCTTAACAATTGATTACAAGCTATTAATTCAGACAATCAACTACTGGCCATTTTTGAACTGCTGTCAGTATATATAACATCACAACAAGTGGTATCTTTTTTCCACCAAGCAGACCATTTTGACATAGTCTAGGCAGATTCTGTTTTTAACAGCTTATCTGAATTAAAATATTCCACCTATATGTTGACCATTCTTGGGATTTGACTTGAAGGCAAACAGTCCTAGGTTCAAAGATGAGGGCAAATCATTTCACCTTGAGTTTTCTCATATGTAAAACAGGAATAATTCAAGCTGTCAATCCTTTATCCAAAAAGCTTGATGCAAGATGTATTTCAGAATTTTTCCTATTTTAGGAAGATAATGAATATACTATGGTATTAACCCCAAGGGGACTGAGTGGTAGCATCCAATAGCAAAACATAGTACTATTTCTGTCAAAAAATATACGGATGAATAGTTGCACTAAGTGGAATAAAAAAGATATAACCTTGGGCTGGGCAAGGTGGCTCACGCCTGTAATCCCAGCACTTTGGGAGGCCGAGGCGGGCAGATCACAAAGTCAGGGGTTGGAGACCAGCCTGGCCAATATGGTCAAACCCTGTCTCTACTAAAAGTACAAAAAAATTAGCTGGGCATGATGGCGCGCACCTGTAATCCCAGCTACACAGGAGGCTGAGGCAGGAGAATTGCTTGAACCCAGGGGGCAGAGGTTGCAGTGGGCCGAGATCGTGCCACTGACGGCAGCCCGGGAGACCAAGAGAGACTCTGTCTCAAAAAACAAACAAACAAACAAAAAATATATATATATAAAACCTCATGTCAGGTTAAGTCAGAATTTGTTATTAATTCAGATTAAGTCAAGATTTTGCTGTCAAATTATTTATGAAAAAACTTTGGTTTACAAAGCTGTCTGGATTTTGCAATCAGTGATGTTATGTACAGCCAATCTCATAAGTTATTATAAGGATAAAAGAGATCATGTGCTTGTCATGTAATAAAGGTTAAGACATTAAATATAGCTACAGTTTGTGAGAAAGTCTCTGGATATGTAATAAAAATTCAGTAGGCAGGCTTAAGGATCAATGTGTACTAGTGATACCAATTGGCTCTACAGTGACTATGGAAGACTTGGCATAGTGTAAAAGGCATGCATTTTGGGGTGAGAAGATTCTAATGCAGGCATTATCACTAACTTGCTAGGTGACAACAAATTCCTTAGACTCAGATTTCAGTTAAAGCATATGAAAAATGAAGATAATACCACCTACCTTGCAGAGCTATTGTAAGGATTAAATATCTCACCTGATTATGAAGACAGTGTAAATAGTGTGCTATATACAACAGGTCTTATGTAAAGATTGCTAACAAAATTGTTTTTCTTAAGCTGTTTCTTCCTTCCTCACTCCTTCTTTCCCTCCCTTCACCTCCCTTACTCTGTTTCAATACAATTGTGAAACATTCAACTTCTCACCACCAAAGTCAGTTTTGAATTGTAAATGGACACAACACGAATACTGTATATCCTTTATTAAATTTTGCCTTAAAGATGTTAAATGCTGCATTTTTATATTTCACAATAGCAACAAAACATGACAATTATTTGTGTGAAATACAGTCTAAGTTCTAAAGGTTCATAGATTACATTCATTTTATACCAGGTTTGTTCATATATATAAATTTATCACAGTATACTTATTTCTTAATATACTTGCATTTTATCAAGTAAAAGAATTAAATATTAAAAGTAGCTTGACAAAATACAGAAATATTCTGTGCAATAAATTTGTTGTCAACTGATTCATGACTGGCTCATGAATCATGACTGATGTAATCTTTTTATCTTTCTGCCCAGCTTCTCTTACATGATCCTTGGGAAATAGCCAGTTGAAAAGAAATATGGCAAGGTATTCTAGAATGGTCCACTAACCATAGAGTCTTTCAAGATGTGCAGGTTGCTTTTTGTATTCTTCCTGTAGGTGATCTGCCTCTTCTAGAATACAGTGATATTCTGGTATCAGAAAGTTCGTATTTCCCTCATGAATCTGCAATTCCTTATTTAAAATTAAAAACAGAAGCACCTTAATATTCAAAATTCAATCCAATGTAATGTTAAAGTATTGATAATTTTAGAAATCCTATGACTTCAAATAATAATCACCAGTCCATGACGACACATGTACTTACTTTTAAAGCATCAATTAACTGCACTTTCTTAGCCAAAAGCAACTGGTACTCCAGCTTTGGGTGGATTAGCTTTAAAGTGTGTTTGACTGATACTTCATTTATCTCTAGAAGGAGTTGACCAGATGCAGTTAGATAAATCACTTTGATCAGAAACATTAATAACGTAACATCAACACAAAATAAACATCAGAAAGAATTATTAATTTTGTTTGTTTACCGTATGATATGTTGAGGTTAATTTTCCTTTTTGTAGCTTCTTTAGAAAGCACATCTTTTAGGATGGAGATAGTAGAAATGTTGTCAGATTTAAAAACTCCCTCTCCTTTTCTATAAAATTAATATATTTTTTAAAAGAATAGCTGTAGAAGGAAATTGTCCAGTACATATATATTTTATGATTAGTACTTATCATAATCATGTGTATAGATTTCATTTGACTGTAGATTTCTTTTGTATACATATATCATTAATATAAAGCAAATTTAAAAATGTAATCCTTTACTATTATATTAATTCAGCTTCTAAATATACTCGTAAAAGATATATGCCTCCTCAAGATGTGACAATTTATATAAAAACTTCATTTAAAACAACTTTTATCTTCATTTTTCACTAATATTTCCAACAGCTAACCTCATATATAGACATATATAAAATGCACTTAGAATTGCTTACTTACATAAGTATGTTTTTCTTTCATGTAATCACACAAATTACAGTGTGACTATATGCTTTATCCTTAAAAGAAATCTGATACCAAACATGAAAGAGTGACATCTGCTGTTTTTCATGCTCAGCATCCAATGCCACTGCTTATGGTCAGAGGACCGTTATTTTTCTTTTTTTTTTTTTTTTTTTTTGAGACGGAGTCTCATTCTGTTGCCAGGCTGGAGTGCAGTGGTGCGATCTCCACTCACTGCAACCACCACTTCCTGGGTTCAAGTGATTCTCCTGCCTCAGCCTCCCAAGTAGCTGGGATTACAGGCACGCGCCACTACACCCAGCTAATTTTTTCGTATTTTTAGTAGAGATGGGGGTCTCACCATGTTGGCCAGGATGGTCTCGATCTCCTGACCTTGTGATCCGCCCGCCTTGGCCTCCCAAAGTGCTGGGATTACAGGCGTGAGCTACTGAGATTACAGGCGTGAGCCACCGTGCCCGGCCAGGATCGTTATTCTTCTTTAGGGTACCACTCCTCTTTCTCTTGCCCTCTTCAGTTTCAGTGGCAATGGTCTCAATCTATTTCTGGGACTTCAGGAGGAAACATTGAGCAGTACATTCCATACCCCTGACCACAGTGGTTCATGGCTTAACAATGATACTCAATCCTGGGAATTTTATTGGAGCTAGTGGGCAAGAGAAGCTCTATAGCAGCTGAAAACATACAAGACTGGATTCTAGGAACTGCTGGTGGCCATAATACTGCATGGTAAAGCCAAGGAAAGATAAAAGCAGAACTGAACAAGGGATAAAATCTTGATGACATCAATTAAGCCACTGATCCAGTTGTGCATGAGGCAGATTACTGCTAGACTTTTAAGTTATGTGAGCTGATAAATCTATTTTATTTGGTTAAGCTGCTTGCATTTGGTTCCTTTTTACGATGACCAAGTTTCCTAATTAATACATATCATCTTTCATATAGTTAATGTTACCTTTTCATTTGGTTTTCACACACACACAAATGATGTATATGCAAATGATAATCGCTTTGGTCTGGTGTGGTGGCTCACGCCTGTAATCCCAGCACTTTGGGAGGCCAAGGCAGGCAGATCACTTGAGGTCAGGAGTTCGAGACCAACCTGGCCAACATGGTGAGACCCGTCTCTACTGAAAATACAAAAATTAGCCAGGCGTGGTAGCACACTCCTAAAATTCCAGCTACTCAGGAGGCTAAGGCATTAGAATTACTTGGGCCTGGGAGGAGGAGGTTGCAGTGAGCTGAGATTGCGACACCGCACTCCAGCCTGGGCTGATGAGTGAGACTCTGTCTCAAAACAAATAAAAAAAAAAGATAATTTTTTTTCTAGAAAGAAAATAATAAGCCCTTACTACTTTGATCTCAATTATGTTTTAGAAATCATGACATTTCTATTAGTCTTTAATCTTAACAGATGATATTTAGTAAAACACATAGTGCCAAGTACTATAGAATGACTCAAATGGTTATCTTCTTTTAATCATCATAACAATTCAATAAAGTAAGTGCTATTATTTTCATTCCTCAGAAAAGAAAACTGAAGTTCAGAGAGTTAAGCAACCAGCTAGGGTCACATAGCTGGTAAGTCACAGAGCCAGGATTGAAACATTAATACATCTGCCTCCAAAGCACATACTTCTACACTACCTCCATACACATATATTTTATTCAGGCATCTGAAAAACATCTGTTGAGTACCTATTATGTGCAAAACTATGTTTTAGGTCCTTGCAAGCTACATACAAAGATATTTAAAATTAGACTGTCCATGAAAATAAAGTTTAACTTAGAGAAATAAGTTTGTATAAAAATTATTAGGGGCCAGGCGTGGTGGCTCATGCCTGTAATCCCAGCACTTTGGGAGGCTGAGGCGGGCAGATCACAACGTCAAGAGATCGAGACCATCCTGGCCAACATGGTGAAACCCCATCTCTACTAAAAATACAAAAATTAGCTGGGCGTGGTGGCACGTGCCTGTAGTCCCAACTACTCGGGAGGTTGAGGCAGGAGAATCACTTGAACCCAGGAGGTGGAGGTTGCAGTGAGCCAAGATCACGCCACTGCACTCCAAACTGGCAAAAGAGCGAGACTCTGTCTCAAAAAAAGAATAAGATAAAAAATAAAAAATTATTATATACTTTAAGCAGATAATAAATATCACAGACAAGTAAGAAAAATGCTATAGAAACAGAGAAGAGAATCAACGGAGAATCAAAGAAGGCTTCAAAAATGTAGCTACTGCTGGATGCAGTAGCTTGCACCTATAATCCCAGCTACTGGGGAGGCTGAGGCAGGAGGACTGCTTGAAGCCAGGAGTTTGAGACCAGCTTGGGCAACACAGTGAGACCCTGTCTCTTAAAAAAAAAAAGTAGCTATTAAGTTGGACCTTAAAGGATATACAGTTTTGAATCTTAAGAAAAAATACTCAAAGACACAGAATGATAGAAGAGCAAAGGTGTGCTATTATAAAAGTATATAATATGCTAGGGGCATGTTGAATTGTCTGCTATGATTAATGTGTGAGGTTCATTGTGGTACTTCAAAATGGGAGTAATTATTACAGGTTTAGACACAGATAAGCTTCCTTGGACGGTACAGTGAAAAACCTCCATAGAATGGATGTTAAAACCAGTTAGATTACTGAAGAGTTCTCGGTTCTAAAAGGCTGAATTCTGAGGTAAAATTATGTTTTTAAAATAATAGTGTTATTATCCTAAAATAACAAAAGAAGCAAGAGGTATTCTACTTCTTGCTCTCTAGTTGAGACTTTACCATGCTAAGTTTTTAGAACTCAGGAGAAAACCACAATAATCTGCTTAGGGAAAGAACCTTAAGAGGCAGAGAAAGAATAATGTGCTCTCTCCCAGACAAGCAACACAAAGCAAAAAAAAAAAAACAAAACAAAAAAAAACACACACACACACATACACAAAACAAACACAACCTGCAGGCCAGGTGTGGTGGCTCCTGCCTATAATCCCAGCACTTTGGGAGGCCAATGCAGGAGGATTGCTTGAGCTCAGGAGTTTGAGACCAGCTTGACCAACATGGTGAAACCCTGTCTAACGAAAATAAAAAAATTAGCTGGGCATGGTGACGCGTGCCTGTGGTCCCAGCTACTCAGGAGGCTGAGGTGGGAGGATCGCTTGAGCCTGGGAGGTCAAGGCTGCAGTAAGCCGAGATCATGCCACTTGCCACTGCACTCTAACCTGGGTGACACAGTGAGATCCTGTCTCAAAACAAACAAACAAAACAAACAACAATAACAACAAAAAAACAAAACAAAAAACAACCTACAGATGTGAGAATGAGAATGCAAAGACTTTGAAGAAGCAGGAGGATGAAAGCTCAATGGGTAGATGTAGAGAAATTGGCCTTGCCCAAGAAGTAGGCCATTTCACATTCAGAGACAGGTTAAAAAAAGGAAGGAAAAGTTTAGCTTCTACTATATTGAGAAGTTGAGAGGAATTATTGGAGCTTATAGAAGATGAGTTAGAAGTGATGGTGGAGGAGCAAGGGGTGCAACTAGAAGCTTGAGAAGCGTATAGAACAATATAATGACCTCCGCACCATATCAGGATAGCTACAAAAAGCCTGCATTTTCTAAGCCCTGAAGTTCTAAGCCATGTTATATTTGTGCATAAAGAAATTCAACTGGAGTTTTTATTGGAATTAGGATAAATATTCAAATCAATTTGGGTAGGACTGTCATCTTTTACAATGACTTCATATTGATGACTATAGAATATATTACTCCATTTAATCAAGTCGTTTATGTCAATAAAATCTTATAGTTTTCTTCATGTAACTTCTACATATTTCTAATTAAGAATATTCCTACAGATTTTATCTGGCTACTTTGTTAATGTTATTGCTACTCTGAAAGGGTCTTTTTAAATAATTTATTTTCTCACTAGTTATTGTTGGGAACTTAGGAAATGTATTGATCTTTGCATATACATCTTTACTCAATTGCTTTTCTAAACTTACTAATTTGATTTGTTTTTCAATAGATTATCTTGAACAGTATAGATTTTCAATCAGATTACTCACAAATAATTCCTAACTTAAAGGAAAACTTAGAAGCTACATTTATATAAAACAACACTTGTGAACCAGTAATAAGTTAGATTTACCTGTAGGTACTTTCAAGTTGTGTATCTAGAAAGGTGTTCTGAAAGTAAAATGTCACACATTCCCCTGCTGGAGGTTTTTCTGGAACTTCAGGCAGACAAAAAACCACCCAGGAGTGAACTTCAGCAAAACTGAACTGGCCTGTTAGAGTCAGTGTATTCATGGGTCTGTAATATAATAGTAGAGGCACACATTTATGTGTGGGAATACATGAAAGTATTATATGTACACATTAATAAGCAGAATTTTGTAATAGTTGTTAAATATAAACGAAAACATTCAATTTTCTCAGATTAATCTTATACGTCAAATAAATGAACATTTCAATTTCATGAAAAAAAATCGAACACTTACCTATACCTGCACCTGTGCTAAGTATCAGTTAAGTGATATATGTAAACAGGTTTTATTCATTATAACATGCTTTTCAAATAAAATTTCATTTATTTGGGTATATTTCATTTTTAAAAAGTTTATTTTTTTATTTTTTTATTTTTATGGAGACGAGGTCTTACTATGTTGCCCAGGCTGGGCTCGAACTCCAAGGCTCAAGCAATCCACCTGCCTCAGTTTCCCAAAGTGCTGGGATTACAGGTGTGAGCCACCATGCCCAGCCCTCATTTTAAAAAAGCTTATCTAGCATTTCTACTACATAAACTACAAAACATACTTATACAAGGATCTCCTTGGGGAAATAATCAGTATAGTGTGAAGGCAAAGAATTGGGCTTTTGAGTAAGACAGGCATGGGTTGTTCCATTATTTACTAGCTCTGTGCCATTGGACAACTTATAGAATAATACCTTCTATCTTCCTGAAATATGGGATCATACTTTCTATCTTGCAAAAGCACACATTAAAGTAACATGAAAAAACTGTAAAATAAATCAAATTTAAAATAAATCAGATGGATAATTATAAAGAGTTAAGAAAATGCAGTTTATGAAATGAAAAGTTCGGACCAATCCTGTCATCTGCAGATGAAAAAACTAAAACCTAGAGGCTAAATTAAATTATTCCCCCAAAGTCAGACAGGAACAGATTGTAATCCAAGTCTCTTGATTCCCAATTTGCTGTTCTTTCTAGCATACCATGCTGCCTCCATTAGCACAACCTTGACTTTTAAGCAAGACAGAAAGAGTCTATTCTCTTTAATGTTTCCCAAAAATCTTCTTTAGGAATAGTCTGCCTTACATCTTATTTAAATTATATATTTTAAATTATAGGCAGCAATATAAAGAATATGGGTTTTGGCTTCAATTCATAGCTTTAGTCCTTTTATCAGCAAGTTACTTAACTTTTCTAAGCCTCCATTTCTCGTTTGTAAAATGGAAACATTATTACCTGTCTTGCTGTAAGAATTAAATACTACATAAGCTCCTAGCATAATACATGGCACAAAGAAAGTAATCAGTAATTGTTCATTTCTTTCCCTTCTCTTTAAGCCCATGTTCTGAAAAACTACAAAGAAGTGGATACCTAAGTTGGTATGGAAATAAAAGGCACTCTATCACAACCAAATGCTTTATCAGTATTCCCTGAGAAGAAATATAAAGGAAATATAATATTTGAGGCTGATACAATGAGGTCCTATTCACAGAGAACTATTATACTATCTAAAGGTTAAACAGTATTTGCTCTCACATTAAGTATCTAAGAGAACTGCTACTCCAATAATCCCAGAATAGTAATATATGAGAAAGATGGGAAAGTCAAACTCAAACCAGCCTCTAAAATAGACAAAGAATCTCGTATTTATTAGAAATATTAAATCTATAATATTTAAACTGTTTATTTAATTTTTAAAAGTAGAAATTGCTAACAGAATTTACACTATAAAAATAAAAAACAGGTCTATTTGAATTGTCTAATATCCTAAAAAGAAACTGCTCTTTCCTTTGTCCTACCTGTCATGATCAATAAAGTGAGTTCTTTGATGGAGTGAAAGAGGTTTGATGTGGTACTGGCGGACCTGACAGGTTTTGGGTTGAATTCTTGGAGTCACATATGCTTGTAGTGTGCCATACTGGCCTTCAATTGAGCGAATCTGATTCAACACAAAAGAGGAAATAAAATAAGAATATTTAGCAACAAAAACATATCTTTAGAATGTTCAACACAAGTTATCAAGTACTTAAAATTCACTAAGATGTGAAGACCTAATTTAAGAGGAGTTGGAAAGCTGTCCAGCTTCTTTCTCCTGTCCCACTCTGTTCCAATTCATGGCACAGACTGTAGTACCTCTTGTACTACACAAAGGTAACTTCTCTAATCTAATTAATACTTTAACTCATACTTTTCATGGCATGAGGGGGAAAATATCAACATTTGACGTAAGTGGGAAATATTTAAAAAGTTTAAGCAAGATTTTTTGCAAATGTTGCACTGTGAATATTGCTGACAAGGAAGAGGATAAGAAAAGATAATAAGTAAAAGTACAGAAAGAAAACAAAAAATAGATCTGATAAACCTATATTTTGGTGTTGATGTTTAAAGAGTACATAAGCTCATATTGGCAGAGATTTTTTTCCACAAGAAAAAAAGCTTTAATATAGGATGTAACAATTTTATATGAAAAATTATTTTGTAATAATCAGTATAACAATTAATATTCCTTATTCACAAATTCAAACAATAAAGAAAAATCTGGACAAACATGTAAGTCACCTGAAATCCTCCCACCCCAGATGATCACTATTACTACTTTGGTAGTTCTGCTTTCATATGTCTCTCTACGTACATGTAAAAAAAAGAGAGAGTATTTAGCATATAGCTGTTATTATAAAAATCTATCGACAGAAAAATTGTTTCAAATAACTTAATTATTGACATTCTGTGAAAATAGAGATGCATACCTATAATCTAATTATGGCATATTTGGACTGGAAATTCTTTTGGGCTATTTTGAATATGACTGGCCAGATATCCTGAGAATTCAACATACTTAACAGGAAATAGTAATTCACTAAGCTGGGAAGATCTAATTTAAGAGAAGGACCTAATTTAATATATCATGTCACATGACTAAGTTCTATTGGATATCATAGACATCTTTACTTTCATTTCCAATATTCACATTTTCCCCCTTATCTCTGCCTCTCCTATTACCATCACCTCCCTGCTCCTCCCATCCCACTTATGCCTCCTCATATTGTATAACTGGCTATATCAGACAGGTGTGTTTCTTTTCATACATTTCTTCATATTTATATCATTATAGATAAAAATATATTCAAATTATATATAGAGGTTTAATCAGCATTTTGTGTGTTTTATGAAATTCCCTCCATGTTAACATGTATAAATCAACTCATTCTTTATAGTAGCTGTATAATATTCCAAGATATGGATAAATAGCTATTTATTCAACCATTCAATCATTAATGAGTATTCACTTTGGTTCTACTTTTCTGCTTCTACAAGCAATGCTGCAATTAATTATATTCATGTGTTATGTATATTACTGCTATTTTATTGCCATTAATAGATTCCCCCAAAGGAGCTAATATCTATTTTCCCAAGTGGCTGTAACAACTTATAGTTCCACCAGCTATGACTGACAGTGTCATTTAATTCATCCCTGTCCCCTAGCGATGTTGTTCTTTAACATTTTTTGCCAATCTGTTGGATAAGAAGAAACTGCTTTTTGTTATTTGAATTTGAATTTCTCTGGCTAAAGATGAGGTAGAACTTTTTTGTTAGCTATTTTGATTCCCTCTTCTGTGTTCTGGGTTTTTTTTTTTTTTTTTTTTTTGAGATAGAGTCTCACTCTATTGCCCAGGCTGATGTACAGTGGCACAATCTCGGCTCACTGCAACATCCATCTCCTGGGTTCAAGCAATTCTCATGCCTCAGCCTCCCAAGTAGCTGGGATTACAGGTGCGTGCCACCCTGCCCAGCTAATTTTTTTGTATTGTTTCTTTTAGTAGAGATAAGGTTTCACCATGTTGGCCAGGCTGTTCTTGAACTCCTGACCTCAAGTGATCCACCTGCCTTGGCCTCCCAAAGTGCTGAGATTACAGGCATGAGCCACTGTGCCCAATCTTCTCTTCTGTGACTTGCCTATCCATATCCTTTGCCTATTTTCCTTACTCGGTGGTTTTTATTGTAACAATAGGCTGTTTATATGTTATTGATAATTACCTATTATCTGTTAGACAATTAAGTCTTCTTTCTTTAAATAAGTAGGTACTTAATTCATCTGAATTTATTTTTTATATATGGCATAAGATCATAATTCATTTAATTTTCTTCTAGATGGATGCCAGTTGTGCCAACAGCAATTTTTAAATAGCAATAGTAATTTAATAGAAGTGTTCTCTTCTATTAAAATAGAAATGTCATGCACTAAATTCCCATAAATATGAAATATATTCTGGGTTCTATTTCCAGATTATTCTGTTGCATGGCCTATTTATTTAGGCTTCGAAATATCCTCCATTATTTTTATTATGGTAGTTTTAAGGTATGTTTTATCATATGGCAAAGCAAGTTCCACCTTACTTTTCTCTTTTTCATAATTTTCTTGGCTCTTTTCAGGCATTTTGTCTTTCTTCTATACATTAAAATTATTATATCCAATTAAAAAAAGAGGAACACGGCTGGACGTGGTGGCTCACACCTGTAATCCCAGCACTTTGGGAGGCCAAGGCGGGTGGATCAACTGAGGTCAGGAGTTTGAGACCAACCTGTCCAACATGGTGAAACCCTGCCTCTACTAAAATACAAAAATTAGCCAGGCATGGTGGTACATGCCTGTAATCCCAGCTACTAGGGAGGCTGAGGCACAAAAATCACTTGTACCAGGGAGGTGGAGGTTGCAGTGAGTCAAGATTGCACCACTGCGCTCCAGTCTGGGCAACAGAGCAAGACTCCATCTCAAAAAAAAAAAGAGAAACATTGCTTTTAATCAATTTTTACTCTACTTTCAAATTTATTAGCAGAAACTTGCTCAATGTAAAATGTTTAAATGTGTTTTTTCTTTTAGAAATAAATGTATCCTAGTTTTCCATTTTTCTTTCAAAGTACATAAAAGGGAATGTTTGCAGACCAAAATGAATTGTTTAGGGGAAAAATCATATTTAACTGGAACTTCCTTAACCAGATGTGAAAAAAATATTGTGTAACAGCATCTCTCTTGAAAAATAAAAAAAAACCTTTGAGCTTCAAAACATCAGCAATACCAGGAAAAAAGTTACAGTGCTTAATTTTTAGATCATAGGTCTATCAAAACTAATCCCACTATAAATAAGTAAAACAGATTTGTGTGCTATGGTAAGTATTTAATTATGAAAATGACTATGTCATTAAATTGCTAGAGAAAATTGTAAAAGGTTTTCTCTAGAATGTATGGTAATAAATAATATCACTGGAATACAATCAGCAAAATTCAGATGGTAGGAAAATATATGGCAAATGCCCAGATACTTTAATAACTAAGTTAATTTAGAAGATGACTGTCAGGACCAGCCTGGCCAACATGGCAAAACCCCGTCCCTATGACAAAAAAAAGTACAAAAATTAGGCAGGTGTGGTGGCGGGCACCTGTAATCTCAGCTACTCAGGAGGCTGAGGCAGGAGAATCACTTGAACCTGGGAAGTGGAGGATGCGGTGAACCCAGATCATGCCACTGCACTCCAGCCTGGGCGACGAGCACAAGAGCGAGACTCCATCTCAAAAAAAAAAAAAAAAAAAAAAAGATGACTTTGTTTAAACAAGCTGTAAAACAAAAATCAGTAAAATCTGAACACTAAATATTTTATAATATTAAAAAATTATTGTTGATTTTTCTTAGGTGTGATAATAGTGTTGTAGTTATGTTTTAAAAAAAGAGAGTACCTATCTTAGACACACTAAATGAAATTATGAATATCTTGTATTTGCTTTAAAATATTTTAGGGTAGTAAGTGAATAGCATAAACAAGGTGGCCATGAGTTGATCATTGCTGAAGCTGTGTGATTAACACATGGGGATTAATTACTTTTATAAATGTTTAAAACTTTCTATAATAGAAAATTTGAAAAAAAATTTTCAGTTAGAGGAAACTTTAAGACCAACAATTTTAGGCCAGGCATGGTGGCTCACCCCTGTAATCCCAGCACTTTGGGAGGCTGAGGCATGTGGATTGCTTCAGCTCAGGAGTTTGAGACCAACCTGGGCAACGTGGCAAAACCCAGTTTTTATTTAAAAAATAAAATCAATAAGTTTAGAGAAGGTGATTAAGAAGTAATAGCAGAGATTGTGGTCTGGGCTAAATTACATCCTAACTGGTCATTCAAAATTCATTACTCCAAACAATTCATTTCAGGGAGAAATTAAATGCAAACAAATAATATCACATGTTGTAAGACATACCAGCAGGAAAAAGGAAACTCAAACATTCAAGTAAAGGTAATTTCTAATATTTTTACCTTGAGTTCCAGCCTTGTAGTATTTGCCTGGCACCGATAAGTAGCAAGAAGAAAGTTGTCATTTGCCTGGGAAGAATACAAAGTGGAGGAAAAGAATGAATCCATGTTTTTAGCAACAAAAAAAGACATCAATAATAATAATGGTTACCATTTACTTAAGCACCTGTCATTGGTGCTAAGTGCTTTTCAAACATGTTCTAACTTACACTTACAAAAACTCTATGCACTAAGTTTTACTAATTAAATTTTAACAGATGAAGAAACTGAGGTTATGAGGAGTTAAATAAAAGCCATTAAGTGATGAAACTGGAATTCAAATTCCTATCTAAAGCTCATGCTCTTTCCATCTTGAGTTTTTACAATAACATTTTTAAACATTAAGAATTCTTCTAAAAATCTGACAATGCAAACACCAAATGTGATATGGGTTGGCTGTGTCCCCATCCCAATCTCATCTTGAATTGTACTCCCATAATTCCCATGTGTTGTGGGAGGGACTCAGTGGGAGATAATTGAATCATGGGGCCAGTTTCTCCCACACTGCTCTCATGGTAGTGAATAAGATCTGATGGTTTTATAAGGGGAAACCCCTTTCTCTTGGCTCTCATTCTGTCTTCTCGTCTGCCACCATGTGAGATGTGCCTTTCACCTTCCGCCATGATTGTGGGGCCTCCCCAGCTAGGTGGAACTGTGAGTCCAATAAACCTCTTTCTTTTGTAAATTGTCCAGTTTCTAGTATGTCTTTATCAGCAGTGTAAAAATTGACTAACATAGTAAGTTGGTACTGGTAGAGTGTGGTGCTGCTATAGAGATACCCAAAAATGTGGAAGTGACATTGGAACTGGGTAACAGGCAGGGGCTGTAACAGTTTGGAGTGTTCAGAAAAAGACAGGAAAATGTGGGAAAGTGTAAAACTTCCTAGAGACTTGAATGGCTGTGTCCAAAATGCTGATACTGATGTGGACAATGAAATTCAGGCTGAGGTGATCTCAGATGGAGATGAGGAACTTTTTGGGAAATGGAACAAAAATGACTCATTATGTTTTAGCAAAGAGGCTGGCAGCATTATGCCCCTGCCCTAGAGATGTGTGGAACTTTGAAGGGAGATAATTTAGGGTATCTGGCAGAAGAAACTTCTAAGCAGCAAAGCATTCAAGATGTGACTTGGGTGCTGTTGAAAGCATTCAGTTTTATAAGGGAACGAGATCATGAAAGTTCAGAAAATTTGCAGCTTAACAATGCAATAGAAAAGAAAATCCCATTTTCTGGGAAATTCAAGTTGGCTGTAGAAATTTGTGTAAGTAATGACGAGCCGAAAATTAATCATCAAGACAATGGGGAAAATATCTGCAGAGCATGTCAGAGGTCTTCATGGCAGCCCCTCCCACCACAGGCCTGGAGGCCTAGGAGGAAAAAGTGGTTTTGTGGGCCAGGCCCAGGGTCTCCATGCTGTGTGCAGCCTAGCGACTTGGTGCCCTGTGTCCCAGTCACTCCAGCCATGGCTGAAAGGGGCCAATGCAGAGCTTGGCCTGTGGCTTTAGAAGCCTCAAGCCCTGGCAGCTTCCATGTGGTGTTGAGCCTGTCAGTACACAGAAGTAAAGAATTGGGGTTTGGGAACCTCCACGTAGATTTCAGTGGATGTATGGAAATGCTTGAATGTTCAAGCAGAAGTTTGCTGCAGGTGCGGGGCTCTCATGGAGGACCTCTGCTAGGGCAATGTGGGAGGAAAATGTGGGGTTGGAGCCCCAACACAGAGTCCCTACTGGGGCACTGCCTAATGGAGCTGTGAGAAGAGGGCCACTGTCTTCCAGACCCCAGAATGGTAGATCCACTGACAGCTTGCATTGTGAGCCTGGAAAAGCCACACTCAATGCCAGACTATGAAAGAACTCAGGAGTTGGGGGGTATACCCTGCAAAGCTACAGGGGCGGAGCTGCCCATGGCCATGGGAGCCCACCTCTTGCATCAATGTGGCCCAGATGTGAGACATGAGGTCAAAAGGAGATCATTTTGGAGCTTTAAGATTTGACTGCCTTGCTGGATTTCAGACTTGCATGGGGCCTGTAGCCCCTTTGTTTTGGCCAATCTCTCCCATTTGGAATGGCTGTATTTACCCAATGCCTGGACCTGCACTGTATCTAGGAAGTAACTAATTTGCTTTTGATTTTACAGGCTCATAGGCAGAAGGGACTTACCTTGTCCCACATGAGACTTTGGACTGTGGAATTCTGAGTTAATGCAAAAATGAGTTAAGACTTGGGGGACTTTTGGGAAGGCATGATTGGTTCTGAAATGTGAAGGCATGAAATTTGGGAGGTGCAGGGGTGGAATGATATGGTTTGGCTGTGTCCCCACCCAAATCTCATCTTGAATTGTATTTCCATAATTCCCATGTGTTGCGGGAGGCACCTAGTGGGAGATAACTGAATCATGAGGGTGGTTTCTGCCATACTGTTTTTCATGGTAGTGAATATGTCTCATGAGGTCTGATGGTTTTATAAGGGGAAACCCCATTCTCTTGGCTTTCATTTTCTCTTGTCTGCCACCATGTGAAATGTGCCTTTCACCTTCCGCCATGACTGTGAGGCCTCCCCAGCCAGGTGGAACTATGAGTCCAATAAACCTCTTTCTTCTGTAAATTGTCCCATCTTGGATATGTCTTTATCAGCAGTGTGAAAATGGACTAATACAAAATGTTTATACTGTAAAGGCACATACGTCAGAGTTTGATATTGAATCTCTTAGATTTTTCACAAATACTTACACAGGAAAGAGAAATATCTCTTCTCTGTATTCCCAGCAAATGGCACAGTGACTGGCATACTCTAAGCACTTAATACATGTTTGTTGAACTAACCTAGAGGAGTTCCTTCAAATATTATAACTTCTTGAAATTGAATATTAAACTACTAGAAACAGAGAAATGTAGCTAGGTTCATGGATTACAAAAAGAGACACAGCAATGTAAGATAATTTATATGTAATTTTCGAGACTGCTATTTCTCTATTTTTATTAAATAATCAAAGAAATAAAAAGGATGGTAATATAAAATATAAAACTCAAACATTTCAATTTCAAATCATTTAAACTCAACAGAGAGGACTGATCAATTTAAAAGTAAATATATTCTTTTTTTTTTTTTGAGACAGAGGCTTGCTGTGTTGCCCAGGCTAGAGTGCAGTGGTGTGATCTCAGCTCAATGTAACCTCTGCCTCCTGGGTTCAATTGACTCTCGTACCTCAGCCTCCCAAATAGCTGGGACTACAGGTGCATGCCACCATACCCAGCTACTTGTTATGTATTTTTAGTAAAGAGGGTGTTTTACCATGTTGGCCAGGCTGGTCTTGAACTCCTGGCCTCAAGTGATCCACCTGCCTTGGGCTCCCAAAGTGCTGGGATTACATGTATGAGCCACGGTGCCAAGCTGTAAATATGTTCTTGTATGATTAAAAACAAATGTTATATACTACAGTGTTTATCGATAAATGATACAGGTAACATGTTAGGGATGAGGTTTGGGAGTGGGGAAGGAGAGGGTGAAGAGCACGAAAAAATAAGACTGGGCTGGGCATGGTGGCTCACACCTGTAATCCCAGCACTTTGGGAGGCTGGGAGGTGGAAGGACAGCTTGAAGCTAGGAGTTCAAGACCAGCCTGGGCAACAAAGTGAGGCCCCATTTCTACAAAAAATAAAAAATAAAAAAAATTAGCCGGGCATCATGGCATATGTCTATGGTCCTACATACTCAGGAGACTGAGACAAGAAGATAAGCTTGAGCCCAGAAGTTTCAGGCTGCAATAAGCTATGATCACGCCACTGCACTCCAGCCTGGGTGACACAGTAAGACCCTCATCTCTTAAAAAAAAAAAAAAAAAGACTAACCATATGTTGAAAAGTAGTGATGGGTACATGCAAGTTATTATACTAGTCTTTCTACTTTCGTGTATACTTGAAATCTCCATAGGTTTTTTTAAAGCCATTGTCCTAGAAAATATATTTAAAATTAGTATGAAATAGTCATTTCAAATAATCCTTCAGTGATGTAATTAAAACAGATTAATCTTTCATAGTAACTTAAGAACCAAAGATTTTAAGTTTATTGATTTTCTAAATAATCATAAAAATGTAGGCCATATCTTTTGTGTTTTGTTCTCAAACAGGGATGACAAACCACATATTGATAACATAATACAACTGTTATAAAATCTCTTATTAAAAATAAAATTTTTACTATGAAGTTATATTGAAAAATAGGCTGGGCATGGTGGCTCACACCTGTAATCCCAGCACTTTGGGAGGCCAAGGCGGGTGGATCACCTGAGGTCAGGAGTTCAAGACCAGCCTGACTAACATGGCAAAACCCCAAATCTACTAAAAATACAAAAATTAGCCGGGTGTGGTGGCATGTGCGTGTAGTCCCAACTACTTGGGAGTCTTGAGACAGGAGAATTGCTTGAACCCAGGAGTTGGAGGTTGCAGTGAGCTGAGATTGTGCCACTGCACTCCAGCCTGGGTGATGGAGTGAGACTCCATCTCAAAAAAAAAAAAAGAAAGAAAATTATTCTTATATCTATCAACATTTTACTTTATCTACTCTTTTATTCCTCCTTTTTAAAAATATATATATAAGGCCAGACGTGGTGGCTCATGCCTATAATCCCAGCACTTTGGGAGGCTGAGGTGGGAGGATCACTTAGGCCCAGGAGTTTGAGACCAGCCTGGGCAACATAGGAAGACCCGGTCTCTACAAAACATTTAAAAATCAGCCAGGCATGGTGGCTTGTGCCTGTAGTCCCAGCTACTTGGAAGGCTGAGGTGGGAGGATCTGCTTGAGCCTAGGAGATCGAGGCTGCAGCAAGCCATGATCACGCCACTGCACTCCAGCCTGGGCAACAGAGCGAGACCATGTCTTAAAAAAGTAAATAAATAACAAAAACCAAATAAATAAAATATATTCTGCAGCAGTGCCAATGCATATAAATAAAATAAAATATATATTAATATAACTACCCACCAACTCCAGTTACCATCTCCTCCTGCTCTGGCTTGCCTTCTCCAGTGCAATTAATCCAAACCTTATCTATACCTTGACTTCTCTTCAGGAGTCACACCTAGCTCTGAGACTGCTTATCGGCTAGTACTAAGCAGAAAGAAGTGATACAGTAAGCATGTCCAAAAGCACTGACGTGATCTCATCTCAGGTACTGTGCACATTAAGTGCTCAATAAAAGTCTGTTGAATGAAGTTTAGTATGCATTCAACAAGCCTAGAAAAAGTGGGGCAGGGCAGGAAGAGCGGGGGAGGCAACAGATCATATTCCAATGCAGGGATGTGTGAAACTATATAGCATTTTCAGGAATTTTAAGAACTTCAGTTTGGCAGAAATAATGTGCATGGGAGGGGTGGTAGCAGCCGGTGAGAGAGAAGTTAGAGATGTAATCAAGAGCTGAATCATGGAAAGTTTTCTATGCCACAATAAGGAATCTATATTTACATCTAGCAGGAAATCAGGAATATTTAAAAGGTTTTGAGAAAAGAAAGATACAGTGATGTTTGTGTTTTACGAAGGAAGACGTCTCTGGTGGTAGTGTACATACAGCATATCCCAGAAGTCAGAGGCAAGACTAGAGGCAGAGAAACTTATAAAGTAGTTCAAGCAAGACATGATAAGGGCCTGGACTAAGTTAACAGGGGTAGGAATGAAGCCAAGTAGAAGTATGAAAGCCATGGAGGTAGAACTGACAGAAACTAGTGACTAATTGGATATACAGGCTGAACATTCTGAAACTGAGTACCTAAAATGCTCCAAAATCCTAAACTTTTTCAGTGCCAAGATAATACTTTAAGGAAACGTTCATTGGAGCATTTCAGATTTCAGATTTTCAAATTTGGGGTGCTGAACAAGTAAATACAAAACAAATATTCCAAAACCTGAAAAAAATCCAAAATCCAAAATACTTCTTGGTCTCAAGCATTTCACATAAAGGATATCAACCAGTAACAGATCACAGAAAAGAAGGAATCTAGGACAACATCAGGTATCTCAACTGAGGACAGGGAAAGAGAACCGACACAGATATTGAAGGAAAGGTTACATAAGAAATGATTGAAAAAGAAACATCAAAACCTAGCAGGATTTATAGACTTTAATCAAAATGGCATAATAGAAATGAAAGCATGTGAAGAATTCTTTTATATTTTTTACTCACCTCAGAATCACAGCTGCTAAAGCTAACAACAGCAGAATTTTTATCCACATCAAGTAAATCTATTGGAACATCACTCTACAGTCAATATTAAAGAAAAAGAAGGTTGAGATGGAAAACCTAAAAATGTTCATATATTATGTTTTCTCTAAGAGTTCTCCTTAGTTCTAGTTTATATTCATCTTTAAATTTGAAAGTATGAATTCTCTTAACTTATACTTGATAGCATATACTTCTAGAAAATAAATATAATAACGAATAAATGTTATTTTACAATCACCTGCTTTTTTCTAACTTGGATTATAAAAATCACAGAATATCATCTCTCACCACCCCCTTAAAAGTCCAATCATCCCACTTAATTTTATAAAGTGCTAAAAATGTTACCATGAGCTATAAATAATCACATGGCCATTCTGATTGTATCAGTTCATTTTTATCAGTTTTAATTTTACCTGTAACACAGAAAGAAGATAATTTTTGGTCTCCTCTGGAGAGGCAGTTTGTAGGACAAAGCTGTTGCACTGTGTTCTATGTGAATGGCATTCCTAGAGTTGTTCAACGCAACAGCCCATGGGCTAGCATTACTTAAGAGAGTTTTCTGCCTTTAGGTTTTCTTTTTAATAATCTGATCTCTCCATTACATCTTTTTAAACCTTTTCTTCCTCCAATTTGTTATGTTCTCACTTTGTGATTGGTTTACTACCTTTTGTTTGTTTTCTATTCATCCTATTATTCTTTTCTACTTCCTGAATACCTTCTAATTTAAATAAGTCAGTAAATATATACATTGATGAATGGAGTCATACATTATTATCTCTAAATTTCACTCTTTAGGATTCTCTACTTTGCCTGTTGACCTACCAGAAACTGTTGGGTTAATGAGCAAGCTGTACTTTAATGTTTGGGCCTTAAAAAAAAGAAGTTCTAGGCCGGGCACGGTGGCTCACGCCTGTAATCCCAGCACTTTGGGAGGCTGAGGCGGGCGGATCAAGAGGTCAGGAGATCGAGACCATCCCGGATAACATGGTGAAACCCTGTCTCTACTAAAAATACAAATAATAGCCGGGCGTGGCGGCAGGCGCCTGTAGTCCCAGCTACTCAGGAGGCTGAGGCAGGAGAATCGCGTGAACCCGGGAGGCGGAGCTTGCAGTGAGCCAAGATCGTGCCACTGCACTCCAGCCTGGGTGACAGAGCGAGACTCTGTCTCAAAAAAAAAAAAAAAAAAAAAGTTCTAGCAAGGGCATTAAATATGGTAGTTTTCTAAGTCACATCTCTCTTAAGATTCTCTCAGAGGGTAGCCAAAGAAGAAAAATCTTACCGTCTTTTCTATCTCTTCTTAAAACTTAAGCCCATCTTTTGTTTGTTTATTAGGTACATAAATAAAAGTAAAAATATAATTCAAATAATCTGTGAGCAAACTAATTATCTAAAGGAAGAATAAAAGGCCATAAACATTTAAATTTACTGTCTATGGGGGGTGGGGTGGTTCACGCTTGCAATCCCAGCACTCTGTGAGGCCAAGGCGGGTGGATCACCTGAGGTCAGGAGTTCAAGACCAGCCTGGCCAACATGGTGAAACCCCGTCTCTACTAAAAATACAAAATTAGCCAGGCATGGTGGCACATACTTGTAGTCCCAGCTACTCGGGAGGCTGAGGCAGGAGAACCACTTGTACCTGGGAGTCGGAGGTTACAGTGAGCTGAGATCGTACCACTGCACTCCAGTCTAGGTGACAGAGTAAAACTCTTGTCTCAAAAAAATAAAAATAAAAATAAAATAAAATTACTGTCTAAAACTAAAAATGTTCAATAATAATTAGTACATATGACTGGTTTGCAAAATAGATCCAGTCATAAAACTAAGAAATTAGACATTTTGCTTACCTGTATTAAGACATTATCTATTGCAGTCTGTACCTCTAAGATAAGGCTGTAACTGGCATCATCTTTATTTAGTGTAAATTTATCGTTTATACCAAAGGAAGGTACTGCTGATTTTGCTTTGCTTGATTGAGAAGACTGTTGATAATTCTCTCTTTCCTGCAATACCTTATACTGCAGATGTTCCAACTCATTCCTGGAGAAAAACATACACAAATTTGTCGAACATAAGTATAAACATTTGAGGTCCTTAGAATGTTTACAAAAATTTGAGACATTTGCTTTTACAAAATGGGTTTTTATTGGTTGAGCTAATAAAATAAAAACAAAGGGAGCAAAATTTTTGCTTCTATGACTGACTAAACAATTCCACATTATTTATCCTTAACCCAAAAATTAAAATATCTACTCAGTCCCATATTAGCAATATTAATAGAGAGTTTTAAATATCATGGTAGGCTATGAAATAATCAATCTTAACACAGGAATCTTGTTACAGCTACATAAAGTACTAATCAGAAGAGAAACTTCTTATACTAATGAGAAAAGAAACTAATATTGCAGAACATATTAGTCTTAACAAAAAGAGACAAAATGTGTGAAGCCAGTAAACATGTAACTTTCAGTAAGACATTAGGGGAGACATAAAAAATAAAAAGGAAGCTGCAGAGCATTAGCATTTTGGGGACCACAAGGATGATCATGAGCCAGTGGTATGGCTTAACTACCAAGTGTTGGAGAGGATTCTGCTGAGACTGAACTACACAGGCATTGCTTAAAGCTCCAGTTAAGGGGAAGGGCCACATGCAAATGGAGTAAACAGTCATTGGGATAGAACAACATGAGGCTTAACTAGCCACAATTTAGGAGGAAAAGTCTAGGGAGGAGCTTGGAAGGGATCTGTGTAATGAACAAAGGAAAAGATTCATTCATCAAAGAAATGTTTACTGCTAAATATTACATATTCACTCCTATGTACCTGGCAGTGTTTGGGTATTAAATGAACAAATCAGATATGAGCTTCTCATAAAGCTTACATTCCAGTGGAATCAAGAAATGGTAGACTTGGTTATAAATAAAAGGTACTGTATTGAGGATGTGAGAGAGTGGTCATTAACTATACTTGTATCCTTGTTGCATGAAGTAGGATATCCTGAATGAATCTGGTATACTTGTTTACATGAACATTACAACTTGCTCTCTGGTGGCTTTGGTGAACGGCTTGTGCTACTAGTCCTTGTGGCATTTGCTGCCTTAAAAGTTTCTGTAGCCTTCAACTACCACCAAAAAAAGATCATCCTTCACTCCACAAAAGGTCAGCATGGGTTGAAATGGGGAGAGCAGTCATTAAAAGTTTCAGCAACTCCCACTTCTTCATTGTATAAAGCATCTTTATTTGAGTTTGAGGTCCCCCTTTTCACAGCACACGTCAAATTAAGCAGACCATAAAAGCAATTCCTGTGTCTAGGGGAGTCAAAATTACTCAGTTCCAGTTAAGAAAATTTACAAGCCAACATTACAGATTCAGAAGGGTCCACAGGAACAGCAAACGTTAGAGTTAATGAGAAATAATACAGCCATCCGTGTTGATTTATTTCTAATGTCTGTGAAAAACAAAAAATAAAACACTACGAGTGTCTATGAGGCAAAAAAAAAAAAAAAAAAAGAAAAATACAACTCTTGACCTAAGAAAAAGTCAATATAGAATAAGGCATACAAAAAAGTATATTTCTATCTCCAAAATATTAATCAGCACTTATGCTAATTTTCTCAAAACTGTAAACTTCCATTTTAAAAGGTGATAAACTAATTAATTATATAATTCCTTCCAATAAAATATACTGCATCTATAAGTAATAAAAAGTAACAACCACACACTTCATGAGGTTTTTTAAAAAGCAAATAAAAAACTCAAAATTACCGTAAGGAAGAAATTTTATTCTGCATCTCCTGATTAATTTTTAGTTCTTCTCCTGGTCCACTTTCCTTATGAATGGGCTCTGTTGTCAGACCTGTAACCCAGCCTGTAGAGATGAATTACAATCATGCATCACTTAGTACTGCTAGTGTTAAAAAGATAAATTATGCATTGTATAGCAGAAACTCCAAGGTACATGCCCCTTTGTCCACCAATATCAGCCTAACTTAACCCTAGGACTTCATTCAAAAACAAAACACAAAATCAAGCTGGAAAATATTCAGACTATAGAGAAATTACTTAAGCATTTCATGATATCATTTTTTTTTTTTGCCTGAAATACTATAATACTATAATGAAGGGAATCTTTTACTTCTTAACAGATTTAAAGTATGGAATAATTCAACATAGTCTAGCAATTTCAAAAATAGCTGAAAAATAAGAATTGCCTTTTAAAAATTACTTTCATGGAAATTTAAACTCTCACATGACTACTATGAGAATGCAAAAATTACCAACTCAAAAGCAAGTTTTGGCAAGTTTTTGAGACCCTGTCTCAAAAAGTTTTTATAAGACAGGTACATAATCCAAAACATAAAATAAATCTCAATAAGTACTTCTCTTTAAATCAAAGAATATAATTTAATATTTAAAGAGTGACATGCTAAAAACTCTTAAAAAGTACTATTCAAATATCAACTATTTTATAAATCAAGAAGCCTACACTTTCTGATTTTTTAACCAATAAAGTTTTTAATGCTGTAAGTAAGAGTGATTGACTAATACAGCAGCCTCCCCTTATCCACAATTCCACTTTCTGCATTTTAGTAACCCATAGTCAATGGTAGGCTGAACATATTTAGTGGAAAATTTCAGAAATAAGTCCTAAGTTTTAAATTGTATAACATTCTGAATAGGGTGATAAAATCTCATGACATCCTGCTCCATTCTGCCCAGGATATGAATCATCCCTTTGTCCAACATATCACCTGCTGTATGTGATACCTGCTACCAGCCTATCTACTGTTCGCTTAGAAGCCAAATCAGTTATCAGATCAACTGTTGCAGTATCACAGTGCTTATGTTCAAGTAAACTTACTTTATTTAATAAGGGCCCCAAAGCACAAGAGTAGTGATGTGAGCATATTGTTATAATTGCTCTATTTTATTATTCGTTAATGTTAATCTTTTACTATGCCTAATTTATAAGTTAACTTTTATCATAGGCATGTAGGTATAGGAAAAAATATAATATATATAGAGTTCAGCACTATTTGAGGTTTGAGGCTTCCACTGGGGGTCTTGGAATAGATTCCCCATGAATAAGGGGGGACTACTATAACTTTTTTAAAAAGAGTCATCAAAAGCAGTTTATTAAATTTAGATTTTTTTTGTTGTTGACTCTTTCTTCAATTACCTATTATCATTTACTTTACCTGAATATGTGGACACCACGATTTCATCATAGCTGTCTTTTCCTACACAACCACCCTGGATAGATGTGACACTTTCAGACAACATCTAAAAAAGTTTAAGACCAAGCACTTTATTAGTAACTAAAAAATTCAAAGATATGTTAAAATAAGCCACACAATGTTTTCCCTGGCTCCAGATCTTCAACATATATTTACTGAATGCTTATGTGCAGACACTCAGATTAGAAGGACAAAATATCTTGAAAAAATGGCAGGAAACTCCAGTGTTTTTAAATTTGGGAAAGAAGATTCAAAACGACCCTAGTATATTTGTGGGTACCACTCAGCTAACGATATACTCACCTAATGAGTAAAAATAGTTTATTTATTTATTTAGAGACGAAGTCTCCCTCCGTCACCCAGGCTGGAGTGCAGTGGTGCAATCACAGCTCACTGCAGCCTTAACCTCCTGGGCTCAAAACGATCCTCCCGCCTTAGGCCCCAGAGTAGCTGGAACCAGAGGTGCGCGCCACAACGCCGGGCTAATTTTTGTATTTTTTGTAGAGATGGGGCGTTGCCATGTTTCCCAGGCTGGTCTTCAAATCGTGGGCTCAAGCAATCTGCCACCTTGGCCTCCCAAACTGCTAGGATTATAGGCATGAACCATAGCGCCCCGCCAGTTTATTTTTATAAAGAAAGGTTTTTTAAAAACTTACATAAGCAAGGCTGGGCGCGGTGGCTCACGCCTGTAATCCCAGCACTTTGGGAAGCCGAAGTGGGCAGATCACGAGGTAAAGAGACTGAGACCGTCCTGTCCAACATGGTGAAACCCCATCTCTACTAAAAATACAAAAAAATTAGCCGGGCGTGGTGGCACGTGCCTGTAGTCTCAGCTACTTGGGAGACTGAGGCAGGAGAATCACTTTGACCCAGAAGGCGGAGGTTGCAGTGAGCTGAGGTCGTGCCACTGTACTCCAGTCTGCCGACAGAGCAAGACTCTGTCTAAACAAACAAACAAACAAACAAAAATTACATAAAGCAAAAAGCAAAATACCCCTAAGTTTAGTCTATTATACGAATTCCATACACCATCTCTAATGTGTATTCTCAAAATAGTTTTTTAGATAAAGAAAGAAGATGGTAACCTACATGGAATCTTTAGGAAATCTGCTATTGTGGAGAGAAACCAAGTTTTTTCAGATGACTCAGAGTTTATAATAACCATCTTTTAAGCAGTACTTTCCAAACTTGTCTGACAACCACTTAGGTAACTCAACTAGGAAACTGTATTTTTTTTATTTCTTTCTTTCTTTTAAAATAATTGTAGGAAGCTGGTTTTTTGTTTTTGTTTTTGTTTGTTTTTTTTAGATAGGACATTGATCTGTTGCCCACGCTGGAATGCAGTGCATGATCATGGCCCACTGCAGCCTCGACCTCACAGGTTCAAGTGACCCTCCCATCTTGGCCTTCCAAGTAGCTGGGACTACAGGTGTACACCACCGTGCCTAGCTGATTTTTTAAATTTTTTGCAGAGATGGGGTCTCCCTCTGTTGCCCAGGCTGGTGTTGAACTCCGAGGTTCAAGCAAACCTCCCGCCTTGGCCTCCCAAAGTGCTGGGATTACAGGTGTGAGCCACTGTGCCAGGCCAGAAACTGTTTTTAACAAACACTCTAGGTAAGTGGCTTTCAAGCTATTTGGAAAGCAAGCAATAAATTTTATATTACAATCTGGTATACATTCACACATAAACATATACAGCAGTGTATCTAACTTAAAAGATTTGTGTCATACTCTGATATGTTCTAATCTATGCTATTGTTTTTTAAAAACTGCACTGGCAACACACTAATTGGTTTTGACTAGCAGTTTGAAAAACTCTGGTAGGTAATTCTTAGCAGGCAAGGCTGAGAATCTTTGTTTTAAAGGAGGGAGTGGAAGGAAGGGACACTAGCATTAAACCGGACAATCAACAAAATTCTAGTTCTCTTCACCTACCCTATGGGGGCAAACCTCTGAGCTATCCTGCAAATTAGGCTATGATAGTTGTTCCTGAGGCTAATTACCTGAGAAATTCAAGTAACAAAGGTTTGATTATAATAAGTCACATAAAGTTAGATTTACAGGTAGGGTCAAATATCTGCATTTTTAACAAGTGTCCAGTTGATGCGTATAATGAAAGTCTTCAAAAAATTGTTTTTTATTGATCTGACAAATTGATTAGATCTTCCTTTAATTTACTGAACACAAAACACTGGAAATCACCTGACCTGCAGAAGAATGTTTTACTCAACCAATAGAAACACGCACATTCTCACTTTCTGAGTGGTTTATCAGGGAACTATTAATTACAACTTTAAAGAGTATATTTAATGCAATATACTTGGAAAACATTACAAAAATTTTTTAAAAACTGTTCATTTCCTTTTTTTAACTGTTCATTTCTATACACTTTTTTGCTAATAGAACATTTTAATGAAATTCATTTATCTTATGTACTTATATAAAAAAATCAGGGCTACTCTGCACACTGCCTATGGGGTAGCCCTGTTCTGCAAGGAGCAGGAAAAAAAAAAGAAAGGAAAAAAGGAAGGAAGGAGGGAAGGAGGGAAGGGAGGGAGGGAGGGGAAAGGAAAAGAAAGGGAAGAAAGGGAGAAAGAAAGAAAGAAAGAAAGAAAGAAAGAAAGAAAGAAAGAAAGAAAGAAAGAAAGAAAGAAAGAAAGAAAGAGAAAGAGAAAGAAAAGGAAAGAAAGAAAGAAAGAGAAAGAAAAGAAAAGAGAAGAAAAGAAAAGAAAAAAGAAAAGATCCTATAACCATAAAATCAGAGATCCTGGGCAATAGAGTATGGATAAGTTTTATGTAAGAAAACATGGAACTAAACTTACAAAAAAAAAGACTTTGGTCCTTCCTCAAAATATTGGCAAATGAATATACAAGTTTAAGTTAAAATGCAATGTTTAAAGTATACATATTTTCTCTTTTTATGATTCACCCCTTAACTATCTTTTTTGATTAATCAACCATCTACCAGTCCAGACTGTGTCAGACAGTACGTCTTCTCCTGATTAGAAAAGCAACATAGAAAGTGACGATGTGAATCCAAGATGAGGCAGAGTATTCCCAACCTAAGCATAACCTGAAAGCAGGACCTCTGTCATTAGACAGAAGAAATAGGAGGAAGATAGGATTTCTTAGTGTCAGACCTGGCAGAACAGGTAAATGCTATGACATTTCTGGGGTTTGGAATAAAAGTCACAGAGGAGACTTGGGGTCTGAATAGGAAAGTTCTCAAAGGGCTGATGAGAAAAAGCAGGAGATCAGCAACAATGGATTATTATTTCTAAGCCTAAACTGTTACCTGCATCATTAGCAGGATGACTTTTTATACCAAAACAAGATGAACAAATTTGAAACCGATCTATAAAATAACCTCAACTGTGTAACATTTTTATCCCTATATTTTCTAAATGATATACTTTATCTGTGCTTCAAACCACTTGTATTTTCTGAACTGCAGTTAAAGTTAGGATTGGGAGGTACCACTAGTAGAGAAATTAGACAAAAAAAAAAAAAAAAAAAAGAGTTGACACTGAGTTGTGAACTCTTTTTTTTCTTTAAGTTTAATAGCCTCAGTGTGTCCTACATGAGGCAGGATAGGGAAGCCCTGGATTGGTGAACACTAGGTCATGAATATTAAAGATTCAATTGATGCCAGAATGCCTCTCTATGTAACTTTATAGCTTGGCATAAATGAGCTTAATTACATTTAAAATTTGTGAACTAAAATTACTTTTATCTAGTATTTCTTCTTATACAGGCAGCCCTTGAATGGGTAGGAGTGAAACTGCTACTTTTTTCTTTTTGCTTAAGGTTATTTCTGATACTGTCCTAACAATATGAAGTTTATTCCTAAAATCTTATTATTTTAAAACAACAGACTCACTTATATTAACCAAACATATAAATATTACTCCCATAAAGTGTCATTATACGTTATAAACTAAGGCAAAATATTTAATACTTTAGAGACTTATAATAATATTTTAAAGTATAATGAAAAAGTAATTTATTATCCTGCTTAAAGGCAAGAGTCTATTATTCAAACACAAGAGAAGTCTAGAGAAGATTCTGATAACATCAAAATAGCAATATTTTACACCAAACACAAGATTTTAATATATTTTCACTTAATAAAATTCAAACCATCTGTCATCTCTATAATAATTTGACAAATAATAAGCATATAGTCTTTTTTTAATGAACTTACCTGATCAAATCGTAGAACAGGTTCATTTGCATTATCAAAACTATACACTTCCACCATTCCGTCATCTCTCCCAACAAGTAAATCTTTAACCCCATCACCCACAATGTCAAAGCTGTCAATACACAAAATACCTTTAAAAAGAGATATGTGATAAGTTATGGTCAAGTATATGCCAAGTAAGAATGAAAAAAACACACATACCAACTCAGAACGGCGAGCAAAAAAACTCTGAGCAAAATCAAGTGCTCTTCTCTTGTCCATCCGCATTCATCTATTTCCAGGTCTTTAAATATAATCTGTGTGAGAACGGCCCCTACATTTGTATCTCCCTCCAGCTCTGGCCAAAGCTCCAGACTTATATATTCAATTTGGTATCTTCTCACAGACATCTGCATCTTAAACTTTCCATACCCCAAACAAAACTCTTTATTCCCCTCTTTACCATACCCCCTCAATACTGCTCCTCCCTCTGTCTTCCCCCATCTCCATAAATTATTCTACCTAGCTGCTCAGACAAAAATTCTGGGCTATATCTCTGATTTCTTTCTTTTTCTCACCATCCCTCATATCAAAACCACTAGCAAATTCCATCTTCTCCACCTCCATAATATATACTGAAATTGTCTATGTTTCCAGCTACTGATAGCCTGGACTAAGCTAGCCTAGACTAGAATAAATTATAATAACTCTTCTAACTGGTCTCCATGCTTCCAATTTTGACCTGCTTCCCCCCGCCCCCTCCAATCCATTCTCCAAACAGTGTCCTTTGTTTTGTTTAGATTTAGTAAAGTAAATGTCACACCCCCACTGACAATTCTCTAATGACTTCCTACAGCACCTAGATTAAAATTCAAACTGGTTTCCAAGGCTTACACAATTTGGCTCTACTCTACCTCTCTGACTCCATCTCCTGCCATGTTAACACATTTAGCCAAACTGACTGACCTTCCTACTGTTCCTCAAATGAATCAAATCTACCTCCACCTCAAATCTTTCGCACTTACTTTTTCTTCTTCCTGAAACATTTTTTTCCCCAAATCTTCATATTGCTAACTCTTTTTCTTATCAATCAGATCTCAGTTCAAATTTCACCTCTTCTAAGAGGCTATCTTTGCCTACCTGGTCTAAAAGTGACCCTCCTCCTTCTACCATCACTCCCTAATACACAGCCCTGTTTTATTTTCTTCAGGTGACTAGGTAAAGCTGTCTTATGTATTTATTTGTTTTTACTCTGTCTCTCCTAGTAAGTATTTGTTGAAGGAATAAATGAATATATGAACATCCTGAACATATACATAGGCATCTCACTATCTACCAAATCAGTTATAAATTCTCCTTAGAAAGGTATAAATTCCTTAGAAAACAGGAATATTCTCTGACCCACTGCACTTCTTCTTTGCCTCCTAACAGACTTCCAGATTCCAATTAATTCTGTACCTCAGACAACTAAATTACCTCAGACAATTAAAATCCAATTGGATTTTAGCATAAAATGATATTGGCCTATAAAAACATATCAATACCAAATTACTATAAGCATTTCCTACTTTTAAAAAATTATGCCAATAGTATAATAGACCTGACAAATAAACAAATAGTAGATAAATCAAAGTGTGAATTGCTAAGTCTGCTATGTAGTATAAATAGATAAAATAGAATAAATTATATAATTTAAGATACTTAATAATCATTGACACCTCAGAATCTGGACTACATGAAAAGCATACCTCCTCTCTTTTTCTCATTTTGAATTTCCCACTTGTGTACTGGTTTGGATGTAGTAATCTGAAAAAGCGCAAGTTTTCCATCTGATGTCCCAAACAAAAGGTCTTCTCCAGAGTCACCTAGTTATAATTAAAGTCAACATATTATATTTATCCTACAATTAGTAACCTCTTTAAAATTAAAATATTGTTATGTAAAAATCTCATTTTAAAAAATACTACAAAAAGATATAAAACTTAATTTTTGAGAATTGTTATATATTCACACAATTTTATAGCTATAAGAGATAAGACGTTTCCCCATTATGTAATTTTAAGATGAAGAAACTAGGTTGGGTGCTGTGGCTCATGCCTGCAATCCCAGCACTTTGGGAGGCTGAGGTGAGAGGATCCCTTGAGACCAGGAGTTCCAGACTAACCTGGGCAACATGGCAAAACCCTGTCTCTATAAAAAATACCAAAAAGCTAGTCGGGCATGGTGGTGTGCGCCTGTAGTACTAGGGAGGCTGAGGTGGGAGGATCCCTTGAGCCTGGGAGGTAGAGGCTGTGGTGAGCTGAGATTGTACCACCACACTCCAGCCTGGGAGACAGAGTGGGACCCTGACCCCCAGCCCCCCAAAAAAGAAAAAAATGGAGAATTAAAAGTTCAATAACTCGTGCTGTTAGTTACTGGCAAGTTACCAGAAAGACAACTGTCTCAATTCTAGTTTATGTCCTTCCTACAATTTCCCATTTTCACTTAATATTAAAATACATAGTTGATGTGTGAAAAATAAAATCCTGATTACCGCCATTTCCATTGTGTAGTGCTAAGACAGTAGGGGGTCCAGGAACTTCAATTTCATACATCACGTCAGATCCCTGAAGGAGAAGTATTTAAAAACTGAAACAGAATACAAACTGAAAATAATAGAGGCATTCATGAATAACATCAATATTCAAATACAGTACTCTTAGTAACACCTAGAATAAAATTGCTTTAAGAATTAGGTTATGATACAACTTGCATTTGTTAGCAATTTTGCATATATCAACTGATTTGAAAACAAATGTAAAGACCAAGGAGAAAACATTTAAAATATTCTCTACCTTTAATACATTTTAAATACATTGTTTGCCTGAAAACTTGACACTGGCAGATTTTCCTATCAAGTCTCTAGGAACAAATTATTCCCTCTGTCCTCTCTAGGTTAACTGGAAGGCTTTAACTTGGAATACATCCAAATATTTTAACAGACACAAAGTTACTTCCTAAGGAAAATTTTGGCCTTGCCTTTGGGTATTCCCAAAATCTGCTCCAGTCAGAGGCTGAATGACCTGCTACTTAGATAAAAAAAACAAGTTAGGTCCTTACATATTTCTCAGTTTTTCAATTTTGCTACTTGTAATGCTTGTCATTTTGGGCACAGTATTTGTGATGCTGTCAAAGAATGAGTTAGAAGTACTTATACTCACATGGAAAAAATATCCATGATCTATAATTCAATGAAAACAAAATTTGTAAATGGGCCGGGTGTGGTGGCTTACGCCTGTAATCATAGCACTTCAGGAGACCAAGATGGGTGGATCATCAGGTCAGGAGTTCGAGACCAGCCTGACCAACATGGTGAAACCCTGTCTCTACTAAAAATACAAAATTAGCCAGGCGTGGTGGTGCACGCCTGTAATCCCAGCTACTCAGGAGGCTAAGGGAGGAGAATCGCTTGAACCCGGGAAGCAGAGGTGGCAGTGAGCCGAGATTGCACTACTACTCCAGTCTGGGGGACAGAGCAAGACTCCGTCTCAAAAAAAAAAAAGAAAACACAATTTGCAAAATTATAGTTAATATGGTATGACATTTTTGTTTTAATTTTTTTTTTTTTTTTTTTTTGAGATGGAATCTCGCTCTGTTGCCCAGGCTGAAATGCAATGTTGTGATCTCAGCTAGCTGCAACCTCCACCTTCCGGGTTTAAGTGATTCTCCTGTCTCAGCTGCCCGAGTAGCTGGATTACAGGTGCAGGCCACCATGCCTGGCTAAGTTTTGTATTTTTAGTAGAGACAAAGTTTTTGCCATGTTGGCCAGGCTGGTCTTGAACTCCTGACCTCAGGTGATCCATTGGCCTCAGCCTCCCACAGTGCTGGGATTACAGGCGTGAGCCACCATACCAGGCCTAAAAAAAGTTTAATGTTTATTTAGAAAACATAAGAAAGCCATATGCTTTAACTTTTTATTTTTTTTGAGCCAGGATCTGACTCTGTCATCCAGGCTGGGGTGCAGTGCAGTGGTGTGATCATAGCTTACTGCAGCCTCGACCTTCTGGGCTCAAATGATGTTTCCACCTCAGCTTTCTGAGTAGCTGGGACTACTGGCATGCACCACCATGCCCAGCTAAATTTTTTTTTAAGAGACAGGGGTCTCGCTACGTTGCCCAGGCTGGTCTTGAATTCCTGGAGTCAAGTGATCCTCCAACCTCGGCCTCCCAAAGTGCTGGCATAATAGGCCTGAGCCGCTGTGCTCAGCCTGCTTTATCTTTTATTTAAAATATCATATTAAAATTTACAGATATCTACATGTAACTATATAAACACAAAAGAATATACACAAAACTGTTAAAAAGAGGCAACCTCTGGAGTAATGGATTATTCACAGAGATAGATGGGGAGTGAGAAAAAAGTATGCAGTGCAGAGGGAAAGACTTCAACTTTATCTTCTACAGATCTTTAGTAATTATTTTAAAAATAATAAGCATATGGATCTCTTGTCAAAGCAGAATCCTAGAATTCAGTCAATTTCTAATTGAATGCTAAACAGCTCCTGTTAAAAGCCTTGTTCAAAACAATTCATATTTAAAAGCATAGGCTATGGGGGAAATTAATCATTCATAACTCTAAAATGAACCTTTTTCTTTTCTTTTTTCCTTTCTTTTTTCTTTTTTTGTTTTTGAGATGGAGTCTCCCTCTGTTGCCCAGGCTGGAGTGCAGTGGTGCAATTTCAGCTCACTGCAACCTCTGCCTCCTGGATTCGAGTGATTCTCATGCTTCAGCCTCCTGAGTAACTGGGATTACAGGGGTGTGCTACTGCACCCGGCTAATTTTGTATTTTTAGTAGAGACGGGGTTTCACCATGTTGGCCAGGCTGGTCTCAAACTCCTGGCCTCAAATGATCTTCCCATCTCAGCCTCCCAAAGTGCTGGAATTACAGGTTGAGCCACCATGCCTGGCCTAAAATGAACCTTTAATATTACTTTGTCCCTGGGGGGTAAAAACCTCATAGACTCACTGGATCTTTCCTTCTACAAAAGGGCTGATGCCAAGAAATGGCCATCTGACTATGGAATTCCAAAGACCGAGATAGCCTGTGGTGGCAGAGACTTCACAGCTCAACTTCTTCATCAACTGCACCAACTATTATCAGCCTGTTTCTGATCCAGTTCATCTACCTGTTACATGCCATTTACATTTAAACATTATTTTAAGCATCCTATAGAGTGTGTGTGTGTGCGTGTGTGTGTGTGTGTGCATGTATTTTATTGAAAGTCACTCTCAAGAAGATATAGTGGTAACTATTATTACTCATAACAATGACCTGAAGCAGTTGTTTTAGCCAATCGTGGTTTTTACCAGAAATACAAGGACATCAAAATGAATTTTCCCTCTATCACTCATTTACTTATCCAACAAATATTTACTGAGTGCTTATTCCATATACTTCCATAAACACTGGATAAACTCAAGTTATATAACATCCTCCCCCCAACCCAATTTCTTCCTTTAATTTTATTTTTTCGGGAAGAGAAAGGTGATGGAAGAAGAAAACAAAACAAAAAGGCAGGTAAAGGTTCTCTGTAGTCAAAGTACTCCATTCTGATAATAGCTCAGAAATTGTGTATGGTGAAGAAAAAATATCCTTTTTCTTCCAAATATGCTTCTCTAAAAACTTACAAAAGAACACATTTGACTCAAGTTAAAAAAATTAATATGTCAAATTATTTAAAAATTGTTTCCACATATTTATAAAAGCACTTAAAACAGTAACCACTACAGTTATTTATCTCAAGTACTTAATGTTCATCGATATTCTTTCACATAAATTATAAAAAATTAGAAAAATACAAATAACAGCAACCTGTAAAACTCTGAGCACTCTGTCCTGGCAGGCCAACACAGGTGTGATACGAGATAATCTTTCCACTGGAAGGCAGATGACATCATTGATTTTATCCCCAGAAAGGTAATAATGTTGGTCTTTGCAGTCACAATAATGGTTATAGATGTAACTTGCACTGAGAAAGAGGTCTGAGCCAGATATGTGCCTGAGAACATTAAAATAGTAATTTTTAAAAATAAGCACAGGTACTGAATTTTTTTCAGAGATAAAAACAAAAATGTATACAGTTTACTAACATTTTATTACAGACTTAGAGAACACAGTTTTTAAAACTTTCTCCTAGTTAATTCCTAGTCTTTTTGGTATAACACTGTTTTTGATTTTGAAAGCTGAAAATGAGGATGTTAAGGACTCGGGCTTCTCCGTAAAAACTGAGCTCAGAAAAATGGAAAACAAAGACAAGATAATGACAATTTAACTGTCTATATCCAAAGACAATTAATACATCAAAAAATGACTTCTTTGTGTACTACGTGCCAAGCACTATCTTAAGTGATTTTTATGTATTAGATCAATTAATCATCATAACTCTATAAAATAGGGACCATTATTATTCCTTTTTACAGGTGAAAAATAAAATGTTAAATAACTTGCCTAATGGCACCTAATTATTAAGTAGTAGATTAGACTGCAACTCAGTTTTTTGCTCGAGTTAGCTTTCTTACTACCACACTAAATTGCCTGAAAAAGTCTATTTTAAGTGACTCTACCTCAAACTAAATGATAAACAGCAGAAAAAAAAATGTTTCATTAGAACTTTATCTTGAAAAAAGAAATGAAAACAAGTTTATTTCAAATTACACTTAACAAAATTTAGTCAATAGTCATAACTATCTTCTAATTCTTTGAATTGAGTTTTCACTTGGGTGAGCTAAAATGTCTTGACAAAAATTATATTTAAGTGTGATATATTTTTCACTTCTAGGTTGTTATTACCATATTTATCATAAAGAGGGTAATTTTATTTGAATGTTTCATGTATTCCTCTACCTCCAAGTTCTATTTAAAATTTTTTATATTAAAATTATTCTCTGAAGAGCTTATCCAATAATAATCCTCCCTGATTTTCTCTTCTTCAGTTATTACGTGGCCTCACTTTGTGGCTCTGCATATGATTGAACAGTCCTCTTACTATTTTTATAAATTTCATGAAATTCTCTATGTTTTTCAAAATTTCAAATTCCATTTTGAAACCAATCTGTATTATATTTGCATTATATTGGCCAAAGTACTATTTAGCAATCACTATTGTTGACATGAGTGGGGATACATGGCAACATTAAGCAGGAAAGGATATGTGGCGACTAATGTTAAATGGTCAGTGTCCTTACTGAATATCTTCAAGTTATAACTTTTGTTTTCCTATAAAACCTTACAAATGTGGGGATTCAGACAATCAATTTTCAAAAATTGAGTAAAGAACTTTTCTATCCCATCTTTGCCACTCTAGTAAAAACATTTAAGAAACCACTTAAAGAGACCGTTACTGAGAAACTATCTTTCTCACACTACTATCCATATAACTGTCCGAATGTAGAGTTATGCTATTAACACATTACTTTCAGTATTTCACAATTATCACTGGCCATGTCTATATACAAGTGTATTTCAAAAGTGTTACTATTCTTGTTAAACCATTTGAAATTACATATTTCCACTTATCATTGTTTAATTGTTATCTAATTTCACCAAGCCAACGTTTTACATCCCAAACATCAGGAGATGTGCTGTGCATTATACAAAACTTTGGGCTGAATCAGTTGTTTCTAGCCTAAGAGTCTGGCTGATTATATAACTTAGCTGCACTAGATTCAAAGGAAGAACTTAAAAAATAAAAATAAAACCTACTCCTGGTTATTTTGATTTGGCAGGTATGAGGTGGGACAAGGAATTGTTTAAGTGGCCCAAGGGATTCTTCTAAGTAGCAAATTTAAGAAATAGTGAATTAGATTAATTTTAAAGCCCTTTTCAGCTCCCTGTGATTCAAAAACTAAAATCTGAATTGCAAAATCTCACATAGCAGGAAGCCATTTAGGGAGCTATATTTCACTTAGAGTCTTACCTGATATACCTGAAATTATACCCTATTGGTAATCACTAACTTTGACAGCCAGCCTTTTAACATAATGATGCTACCTGAAAACCAGAACTATCAAAAATAGCCAAGGAACATAAAGCTAAATATCTAGATTTATTTTCAATTTTTTCCATACCTTGATCATGAATCAAACTGAACCAAGTAGTCAAAAATGATTGTATAAATACTACAAAGTTCTTTAAAAAAATTTCAACAACCAATTTAATATTGATTGTAGGTCAAATTTAGTTCTGACTAATAAAATACCTTTAGTTAATTTTATTTTCCAGAAAGCCTATTAAGATATGATACTTAATCAGTTGCCTTACATCTATCCAAAATATTATAAATAAGTATGTAAAAATACAAAAGAGAACAATAGACATACATAGCTTTAATGCTTTCAGTGAGGTTTGTTTCAAAAGAGAAGAACTGTTTTCCTCTTTTTGTGAAGCCTCTAATCTCAGATGCTGCAGCAATAAAAATTTTCTCCTGAGGTGTGTTGAGAACCCCTCCCAGTTCCAGCCTTGCAATCTTTGGCCCCGGTAAAGTCTTGAACACTGCCTGAGAAAAATCATTCAGGAAAAAAGTACACAAATTACTCTATTGTGAGCATTTTTTCCTTTACAATAGAAAATGTCATGATGTTAAATTTGCAAAATATTATAGTTCCACTATATAGAAATAATTTTAGATAATAATCAATATACTTCAGTAGGTCTTCAGGTTTTTTGCTATACTTAACTTTTAAATATATATTCCCACACATATTTGAATGATGTCATTGAAATCTAAATCCTTGTAATTCAAAGTACAGTTCACTAAGCAGCAATGTTAGCATCACTAAATTTATTTAAAATGTAGATCAACTGAATGATAATCTGTATTTTAACAAGATTCCCCAGCTGGTTCCTATGCATATTGAAGTTTTAAAGGCATTGGCTTAACAATACTCCTACAAACAGGGAAGTCCATTTGGCAAATTCTTTATTGAGGTCTAATGAACATGTTTTTACACTTCAATCATCTTTCAAAACTAATCTTTCCTGGCTTCTTTACAATTTTTATAAATTTTAATAGTAAAGGACTATAGAATTTACTGAAAATGTGAATGTATGACTTAATACCTATAATCATATATCTATTTAACTGAAAACAATATTCATTTCATTAATTTTTTCATGGTTATTTTCCATTTTATTATTTGCACCAGCTTCTTCTCCTCCACTTCCTCCCTGTGACTTAATATACAGAGAATAAGGTATCTGGAAGAATATGAATAACGGAAACACTGAGTTTCTGGTAGTTCTTATTCTCTTCATCTTTTTGGAAATTCCATATAATATATAATGAATACCAGAATTCACATCTCAGACTCATCATTCTAAGTTTGTAATTATGATCTGTAAATATGATAATGTAATAGTAATCACTTCCTTGATTAGGTTAAATTAAGTGGCAAAGGTTGTGGGTTAGTTGCTTCCATGATTACATTATGCTACATAAGATTCTTTCTTAGCAGACTAGAGAAATTTCCTGCTGGCTTTGATGAATTAGATTACCACGTTGTGAGAAGGACTGTGAGAGAAACACAGAGCAAGAAATTGTAGAGACCTCAAGGAATTGAGAGCAGCCCCTGGTTTACAGATGTTAATAAAGTGGGGACCTCAGTCCTATAATAGCAAGGAATTGAATTCTGCAAACAACCACATGAGCTTGGAATAAGACCCCACACTCTAGAAAGGAACACAGCTGAGCTGACACCTAAATTGCAGCTGTGTGAAACCTTGAGCACAAATTCCTGTGCTACAGAAACTGTTAGATAATCAATGTGTGTTGTGTTAAGGCCCTAAATTTGAGGTAATATATTACACAGCATAGAAAAGTAACCCACGACCACAGGATGCCAAAGGTGCCTTACAACTAGCTAGCAAATGACTTTTGTGCTACCCGCAGACTCATACCTCACATAATTACTTACCTCAGAACCCATTTTCCATTGCCTGTATTTTAGGAAATTTTTAACCTAGTATTATTCAATAAATAGTGCATTCTCTTTTAGAAAACCATTTTTCCTCTTCACAAAGCTATACTTACTGCTGCTTCTCCTTTCTTCATGCCAAAGCACGTAACTACCCCATCGTGATCTCCAATAACCACCTGTAATAGATGGAAGAGAATCTAAAATTACTAGTATTAATATTATGACCTAATAATTATATACAGGGAAAGCAAGATTCTTAATTTATAAATATTGACTTAATAGAGATCAGAAAATCTGGGAAAGACACCCCCACAAAAAATAATCCTCAAAAGAACAAGAGCCAAAAGAGAAGGATATGGAGAGTCATTAGAAAAGTAATTGGCCATAGATTTTGTTCCTATAATGTTAATAGGACAACACAATATGTTTTGTTTTGCTTTTTTTCAACTTTTATTGTAGGTTCTGGGAGTCCACATGCAGGTTGTTACGAAGGTATACTGCCAGACAACAGAATTATGGACAGAAATGCCTACAAAGTAATTTTTTTTCCATAACTGGAGCATAAGAACAGTTTAACTTTTAAAACAGATTATCAAATAAAGTTGTGACTGACATATTTAATAATTTTAAACACCTTTTTTAAAAGAAAAATTTTAATGTATGAAAATGTACGCAAAATATTATAATGAATTATCATGTGCCCATCACCTAGTTTCAACAATTAACAACATGTAGACAATGAATTATTTTGAAATAAATATAGAGGAACATTTTAACACTTCTTGCTCAAAAGTAGATATCAAACAACCTTGGACCAGTTCCAGTCCGTGGCCTGCTGGGTACCAGGCCACACAGCAGGATGTGAGCAGTGGGAAAGTGATCATTTACAGACTGAGCTCCGCCTCCCGTCAGATCAGCAGCGTCATTAGATTCTTATGAGAATCTAACTAATGCCTGATGATCTGAGGTAGAACACAGTTTCATCCCAAAACAATCCCAGCCCCATTGGTGGAAAAACTGTCTTCCACGAAACTGATTCCTGGTGCTAAAAAACTTTGGGAGCTCTGGTTTAAGAAACTACTACTTATCAAGTTTAGGCATAGTATCAAACAGAAAGAGTCACAATCATCTGAAAAAGCTATTTAAATATCCCTCCTTATTTGCAACTATGTATCTGTGTAAGCTGGATTTTCTTCAAATATTTCAACCAAAACTACATAGCACAACAGATTGAATGCAGTAAACAAACATGAAAATGTATGTGTGTATGCTTACGCCAGACATTAAACAAGTTGCAAAAAGTATAACATAATGACACTATACTCACTAAATTCTTTTTTGTTTTTAAAAAGTTGTTTTTCATAAAGACATGTTATGTAAACATGTAATGAGTTAATTTTTTAAAAATAAAATAGTTAAAGCATTTCTTAGTTTTCATTTTAATATAGTAAGTATTGATACACACAACTTACATAAACAAATGTTCTTTGGGATCCTCAATCATTTAATTGTGTAAAGGGGTGCTGAGACCAAAAATTTTGAGAAGTGCTAATCTAGTCGACTTAATACAATAAATGACAATCAGAAGTCTGTTGGTTTATCTTTTTTATTTTACTCATTTATTTTTTAATTGACAACAATTGTACATATCCATGGGGTACATAGCAATGTTTCAATACATATAACATATACTGATCACACTGGGATAATTAGCATATCCATCATCTAAAATACTGATCATTTATCTGTGTTGGGATCAGTCGAAATCTTTTTAGCTATTTGAAACTATATATTGTTAACTATAGTCATCCTATAGTGGTATAGACTACTTGAGCTTATTCTTCCTATATAGCTATAATTTTATATCCTTTAATAAATATCTCCCTATCCCTCCCTTCCCTCTACCCTTTGCAGCCTCTAGTATTCTCTGTCCTACTTTTTACTTTAACGTGACCACCTTTTTTTAGCTTCCACATATTAATGAGAACATATGGTGTTCAACTTTCTGTTCCTGGCTTATTTCACTTAACATAATGTCCTCCAGTTCCATCCGTATTACTGCAAATGATAGGATCTCATTCTTCTCTCTCTCTTTTTTTTTTTTGAGACAGAGTTTTGCCCTTGTCAGCCAGGCTGGAGTGCAATGGCGCCATCTCAGCTCACTGCACCCTCTGCCTCCCGGGTTCAGGCAATTCTCCAGTGTCAGCCCCCCAAGTAGCTGGAATTATAGATGCCTGCCATCATGCCTGGCTAATTTTTGTATTTTTAGTACAGACGGGGTTTCACCATGTTGGCCAGGCTGGTCTCCAACTGCTGACATCAGGTGATCTGCCCGCCTCAGTCTCCCAAAGTGCTGGGATTACAGGCGTTGAGTCACCGTGCCTGGCCAGGATTTCATTATTTTTTATTGCTGAATAGTATTCCATTGTGTATATATACCACATTTTTTTATACATTCATCTGTTGTTAAACACCCAGGTTGATTCCATATCTTGGCTATTGTGAACAGTGCTGCAATAAAACATGCGGGTGCAGTTGTCTCTTTGATATAATGATTTCCTTTCCTTTGGGTAAATTCCCAGTAGTGGGGTTGCCAGATCATATGGTAGCCCTATTTGTAGTTTTTGAAAAAATCCTACATACTGTTCACTATAGTGGATGTACTATCCCACCAATGGCACAGAAGAGTTTCCTTTCTCCACATTCTTGCCAGTATTTGTTGTTTTTTGGTTTTTTGTTTTCTTGTCTTTTTGATAACAGCCATTCTAACTGGGGTAAGATGATACTTCATTGTGGTTTGATTTGCCATTTTCCTGATGATTAATGATGTTAAGTATTTTTTCATGTTTTTTTGGTCATTTGTATGTATTCTTTTGAGAAATGTTTAGATCATTTGCCCACTTTTTAATCAGATTGCTTGTTTGTTTGCTATTGGTATGTTTGAGTTCCTTGTATATTCTGGATATTAATTCATTGTTGGATGAGTAGTTTGCAAATATTTTAAATCCCATTCTATAGGTTGTCTTTTCACTCTTGTTTCCTTTCCTGTGTAGAAGCTTTTTGGTTTGATATGATCCCATTTGTTTATTTTTGCTTTTGTTGTTTGTGTTTTTGAGGTCTTATTCATTAAATATTTTCCCAGACCAAAGTCCTAAAGCATTAACATTTGGCTCTTTTTTTGTTTGTTTTTTGTTTTGTTTTGTTTTGTTTTCTTGAGATGGAGTCTTGCTCTCCCGAGTAGCTGGAATTACAGGTGCCTGCCACAACAAGCTAATTTTTTTGTATTTCTAGTAGAGATGGGGTTTCACCATGTTGGCCAGGCTGGTCTCGAACTCCTGACCTCAAGGATCCATTAGCCTTGGTCTCCCAAACTGCAGGGATTACAGGCATGAACTACCACACCTGGCCACATTTAGATCTTTGATCCATTTTGTGTTCATTTTTATATGGGGTGAGAGGTGAGAGTCTTGGTTTCATCCTTCTGCATATGAATATCCAGTTTTCCCAGCACCATTTATTGAAGAGGCTGTCCTTTCCCCAGGGGCTATTCTTGGCTCTTTTGTCAAAAATCAGTTGGTTGTAGATACGTGGATTAATTTCTGAGTTCTCTATTCTGTTTTATGTTCTCTGTGTCTCTGTATTTTTATGCCAGTATTATGCTGTTTTGGTTACTACAGCTTTGTAGTATATTTTGAGATCTGGTAGTGTAATGCCCCAGCTTTGTTCCTTTTACTTAGGATTGTTTTGGCCATTTGGGGTCTTTGTGGTTCCATACAAATTTTAAGATTTTTTTTCTCTTTCTGTGAAGAATGACATTGGTATTTCGATAGAGATTGCATTGAATCTATAGATTGCTTTGGGTGGTATTGTCATTTTTACAATATTAATTCTTCCAATCCATGAACATGGGATGTTTTTCCATTTGTTTGTATTCTCTTTAATTTCTTTCATCAGTGTTTTATAGTTTTGCTTATAGAGGTCTTTCATTTCCTTGGTTAATTTATTCCTAAGTATCTTATCTTTTATCTATTATAATTGGGATTGTGTTCTTGATTTCTTTTTCAGCTAGTTTGTTGTGTATAGAAACACTACTAATTTCTGTATATTAATTTTGTATCCTGCAACTTTACTGAATTCATTTGTCAGTTCTAAGAGTTTTTTGGTAGAGTCTTTAGGTTTTTTTATATATAGGATCGTGTCATCGGCAAACAGAGATAATTTGACTCTCCTTTCCAATCTGGATGCACTTTATTTCTTTTCTTGTATAATTGCTCTGGCTAGGACTTTTAGTACTATGTGTAATTGTTGATTCATCTTGCCAAAATGTTTATATATCAGGATAAAGTATTTTTTGCAGCTATTAAAATATTTGGCTAGTCTACTAAGAAACTATAATTGTTTTGTGGAAATCATAGGACCAATATTTCTTTAAACATAATCAATATTGTTAGTTAAGTACAAGGTTTAACATCAAAATATTTAATGACTTTAAAATATGAGAAAGTTTAAAGAGAACATTTTCTTGGTATCTTATTCTGCTTTATATTTCTTTTTTCATATACACATCTGATACACAGAAAAATGGAGTATGGTTTTTAAGTTTGCCTACACTATTTACTAATGGTATATAATAATTTTAATGTCCAAGAAAATTATTGTCTATAAATGTCCCTTGGTATTCCAATTTCTGTTCAAATTTTAAAAATTCATTTCTATTTTAACATTAGCATTTTTAAGAGAATAACCTAATAATAAAGAAGGAAATAGGAGCCTCTCCTCTGTCACTGCTAGGGAATAGTGGAGAAATCAGAATCTATACAGTACCTTTTGTGTAGCTCTGTGTCTTGAGGCAGGAATTAGCTTCATAGTCTTCTGAGATGTTACTCCCACCTAAAGAAAAACACCGGCTGCCTAGTGAATTTAATTTGAAGTTATTACAGAGATTAAAAGGATCAGCAGATTTAGGTTATAGTGAACCTTTTTGTTAAACTGAAATTAGTGATATAACTATTATCAGTAATTAACTTATTTTCTAATGAGATATGTCGTATTAGTCAGAATACATATAGGAAACAACCAAAATAGTAAAATTTATCCTATAAAGTTGTCAAGCCAAAAATAGTTGTGTAAGATGACTGGCAAGATGCTTTATTAAAAAATATCTCTAGAAGCCTTCTTTTCCAACTGCATACAGTTGTTCAGCAAAGTGATTCAAGAACTTTGGAAATAGATTATAGTTATTAAAAATGCAACAGAAGACCACATGCAGTGGCTCATGCCTGTAATCTCAGCCCTTTGGGAGGCTGAAGTGGGAGGATCACTTGAGCCCAGGTGTTCAACACCATCTAGGCAACACAGGGAGACTCTGTATCTACAAAAAATAAAAAATTAGCTAGGCATGGTGGTGCATGCCTGTAGGCCCAACTACTTGGAAGGCTGAGGCAGGAGGATAACTTGAGTCCAGGAATTTGAGGCTGTGGTGAGTCATGATCATGCCACTGTACTCCAGACTGGCTGCGTGACAGAACAAGACCCTGTCTCAAAAAAAAAAAAAAAAAAAAAAGCAACATAGAAGATTTCTGCTAAAATACCAAATATGATGATGGCCATAACATCCAATCTAACAGGTGAAGATTATTTTACAAAAAAAATACAGATGATGAAAGCAGCAGGGAACTGTCACTGCTGGTGTATAGTTAGGAGAAGACGATGGGACCAATGGGAGAGAAATTGGTGAAAACAACACATCATGATAAAACGTTCAGATAGTATAAATGACTTTATTCTGCATTCCAGAAAATTGTATTAAAGTCATCTGCTTAGACTTGCATTTCTGAAACATCAATCTAGCAAGTGATGTGAAGGATGGCTTGGAGGGAGATGAAGCTGGAGTTCAGGAGCCCAATTTGGGGTTATTTCAATTATTCAAGCAAGAGAAGATGAGAACCCAAATGAGGGTAATAGAGATGGAAGATATGGGACAGATTCAAGAGATATTTGGGAGTTAAAAGCAGCAAGATGTGGTGACCAGTTGGATATGGAAGTACATAGCATAAACCCCTGGAAAAATGACTGGGCAAACATTTGTACCATTAGCTAAAATGAGATGGCCTAAAAATATGATGAGGAATTGGGGTAGAGAGAATTTTAGGTCTGAAAAAATTTCTGAAAGGCAGTGTGGTGTAACAAAGAGACACCAATTTTGGAGTCCGAGACTTTGACTCAAATAGCAACTCCCTAATTTTTAGCTATGAAGCAAATTACTTGCCTTCTCTAACCCCTTAGATCCTCATTTTATAATATTGTCTACTTTGCAAATTCTTATGAGGATTAAATATGTTGGTAGGTATGCTAAATTCTTAGAATAAGCTAGATGCACATTAAACTGTTGTCATTGCTTTTTTTCCCCCTTTCGAGACAGTCTCGCTCTGTCGTCCCAGTTGGAGTGCAGTGGCATGATGTCAGCTCACTGCAGCCCCCGCCTCCCGAGTTCAAGCGATTCTCCTGCCTTAACCTCCCGAGTACCTGGGATTACAGGCGCCCGTCACCACGCCGGGCTAATTTTTGTATTTTTTGTAGAGACGAGGTTTAACCATGTAGGCCAGGCTGGTCTCCAACTGCTGACCTTAGGTGATCCGCCCGCCTCGGCCTCCCAAAGTGCTGGGATAACAGGCGTGAGCCACTGCCCCCGGCCCGGTTTTCATTGCTTTTACTATGGTCTGCCTGGTGCGGTCCAGCTCACAGTAAGAAACAAGTGCCTGGTGCTCTGGAGAAGGGTCCGGGTAGAGATGGAGATTGAGGATTAGAGGCCCTCAGGCAGCCACGGCTAGGGAGGAGGAGAAGGGCCCTGGGGGGAATCCGGGATCAGACCGTGTCAGCATTTTCGGAGCATCCTCAGGACCCGGGAGGAGCCAGTACCGTGGGGGATTGCGCCGCTTTTCCCCGGTCCCCTCGGACCGTCACAGACGAGAGGGAGCTGCCCAAAGGCGGGGTGCTGAGAGGTCGGCACCCAGCCCGGCTCCTTCGCCTCCGCACCAGCTCCTGGCGACCCAGACTTTCGTCAGTGGAAGGAAGGAATCCTCCCGGGGAGCTGGGCTTGTTTTCCAGCACGGCGCCCGCCCCATCCCTTGAGTTTACCTGTAGATAATCCATTCGGTTTAAAATCAGATCCATGATGACTACGGGGAGGGGCTAAGCAGCGCCGGACAAGAACAGGAGGGACAGAGGCTTCGGGCCCGCAGGCCTCCGACCCAGTCAGAAGGCCGCCCGCGCCCCCTCAAAAGCCAGCCCCAGCTACCGCGCCCAGGTCCTGGGCTGCACAGGCGGGGCGACAGGGCAGTAGCGTCCTGCGTGACGTCAGTACGCTGCTGCGAGGGGCTCCTGGACGAAGATGAAAGCCCGCCCCTTTCCCGAAGCACCGCCCACTGACAGCGTGTTCCAATCAGAGGCGGAGAGGAACCAAGGAGGCGAGGTCCGGGAGACCCAGATAGGGCGGTTTCCACAGAGACCCCAGACGCAGTTTTGGCTCCACCCTCACCGCGGCCTAGGGCTAATACTGGACTTCTTCCCTTATCGCTGTAGAAAAAACTAGAAACTAGTTAAGCCTGCTAGATTCTGGCCGATTTCACTCTGACATTGGAAAGGGTCCCACAAAGAATTAGGTTCCACCGTTATAGGTGCTAGCTTACAGTAGCAGTTCTCAGACTTTTGGCCTTAGGACTTCTTTACAAAACTCTTAAAAACCGTTGAGGACCACAAAGGCTTTTTGTGGGTTTTCTCTCATTTTTAATTTTTTTTTATTTCAATAGTTTTGGGTGTACAGGCAGGTTTTGGTTACGTGGATGAGCTCTTGAGTGGCGAATTCTGAGATTTTAGTGTACCCGTCACCCACCAGTGTACACTGTACCCAACATGTAGTATTTTATCCCTCATCCTGCTCCCAATCTCCTCTCTACCTGGAGTTCCCAGAATCCATTACATTACTCTGTATGTCTTTGCATCCTCATAACTGAACATGCAGTATTTGGTTTTCTATTCCTAAGTTACTTCACTTAGAATAATGGCCTCCAGCCCCATCCAAGTTGCTGCCAAAAGATATTATTTCATTCCTTTTTATGGCTGAGTAGTATTCAATGGTGTATATATACTACATTTTCTTTATCCACTCGTTAATCAATGGGCATTTAGGTTGGTCCCATATCTTTGCAATTGCGAATTATGCTGCTATAAACATGTGTGTATATGTGTCTTTTTCCTTTGGGTAGATACCCAGTAGTGGGATTGCTGGATTGAATGGTAGCTCCACCTTTATTTATTTATTTAAGGAAACTTTATACTGTTTTCCATAGTGGTGGTATTAATTTACATCCCCCAAGCAGTGCAAAAGTGTTCCCTTTTCACCATATCAACGCCAACATCTGTGTTCTAAATTTTTTTTTTTTTTTTTTGAGACAGAGTCTTGCTCTTGTCCCCCAGGCTGGAGTGCAATGGCACTATCTCAGCTCACTGCAACCTCCGGCTCCCGGGTTCAAGTGATTCTCCTGCCTCAGCCTCCCGAGTAGCTGGGATTACAGGTGCCCACCACCACGCCTGGCTAATTTTTGTATTTTTAGTAGAAACAGGGTTTTGCCATGTTGGCCAGGCTGGTCTCGAACTCCTGACCTCGTGATCCGCCCGCCTCATGGCCATTATTGCAGGAGTAAGATGGTATCTCACTGTGGTTTTAATTTGCATTTCCCTGGTGATTTGGTGATGTTGAGCATCTTTTCATGTTTGTTGGCTATTTGTATATCTTCTTTTGAAAAATGTCCTTTGCCCACTTTTTGATGTGATTGTTTTTTTCTAGCTGATTTGAGTTCCTTGTAGATTCTAGACACAAGTCCTTTATCAGATGCACAGTTCGAAAATATTTTCTTTTGCTCTATGGGCTGTTTACTGATTATTTCTTTTGCTGTGCAGAAGCTTTTTAATTAGGCCCCATTTATTTATTTTTGTTTTTGTTGCATTTGGCTAATGTCCAAAAGAGTTTTTCCAATGTTATCTTCCAAAATTTTTGTGGTTTCAGGTCTTAGATTTAAGTCTTTGATTCATCTTGAGTTGATTTTTGTATAAGGTGAGAGATGGGAATCCAGTTTCATTCTTCTACCTGTGGCTAAACTAGTTTACTAGTTTTCCCAGCACCATTTATTGAATAGGGTGCCCTTTTCCCACTTTATGTTTTTGTATGCTTTGTTGAAGATCAGTTGACTGTAAGTACTTGGCTTTATTTCTGGGTTCTCTATTCTGTTCCATTGGCCTATGTGTCTTTTTTTGTTTGTGGGTTTTTTTTTTTTTTTTTTTTTTTTACCGGTACCATACTGTTTTGGTAACTAGCCTTGCAGTATAATTTGAAGTCTGGTAACGTGATGCCTCCAGATTTATTCTTTTTGCTTATTATTGCTTTGGCTATTCAGGCTCTCTTTTGGTTCCATATGAATTTTAGAATTTTTTTTTTAGTTCTGTGAAAAATAGTAATGATATTTTGATGGGAATTGCACTGAATCTGTAGATTGCTTTGGAAAGTATAAAGACCATTTGTTTATTGAGTTACCTATTGATTTTTACCATATTAGACATTAGAACGGAAAACAATTAGTGTTTTTTTAAAAACCTATGACAAATATCTTAATGAAAAATATTTTCCAAAATAAAAAAATAAAATGAAATAACTGGTACTGTGCGCAAATCTATTTTCTGTCCATTTTAATAGTAGACAGGAGGAGCTTCAAATCTGCTACTGCATTCAATCTATTGTTATATGTTGTTTTTGTTCATGTATATGAAGAAAATTTGGTCCAAACTCAACAAGTAGTAGTTTTTTGAAAGGTTAGTTGCAATGTGAAATGTGACTTCGTTACACAACATCAAAAAATTCCATCTGTTAGTATCACCATGGATCTCATCAGTAAAGTCCCGAGTATGGGAGATCTGTCAAACTTAGATGGTGAATACATACTTTCCAAAATTCAAATTTGTGCTTGAAAGTTTGAAATTTACACATTGGCAACAAATGTCGATTGTTTTCCTTGAACTGACAGGTTCCATTCTTGAATTCACAAGAAAGTAAATGCCAAATATCTAAGTCTGAATAATCATAATTTGTGAGTAATTCCTTCAAATAAAAAGTGTCCCATGAAAAAAGCAGGAAGTTCAGCTAGCAGCTCAATCCCACAAGTGCTTTTCCTTGAGACAACTAATGTATTTCAGTATTCAGTAGAAGGATTTTATATGTATTTCCTATGTCATCACATAGAACATTTAAAAAGACATTCAAGAGTTAAATGACGGCTGAATCAGAAGAAAGAAGAAAAAAGATAATATTAACAATGTTGCTGCTTCGTAAAGAACATTTTTATATGAAATCGTTTTCGTTTCCTATCAGTGTATGTTATATAGAATATGGTGTCTACTAGTACAGTTTGGAGCCACAGCTACTTTCCTAATTTTTGTGGTTTTCCTTTTTTTTTTTTTTTTTTTTTTTTTTGTAGAGATGGAGTTTTGCCATGTTGCCCAGGCTGGTATTGAACTCCTGGGCTCGAGTGGTCTGCCCACCTCAGCCTCCCAAAGTTCTGGGATTACAGACATGAGCCACTGTGGTTTTCCAGGAAAAGAGTTAACAAATAATTGTGAAACAAAAAGAATTAAATCCCTGAGAAGAGGTGCTTCTTAAGAAGAGAAGTTATTTACTGCAGCAATATCTGAAAAAGTTTTCCCTATGTTCCAGACACTTATTTCTCTAAGGCTAAAATAATTCCACATTCAAATAGACAGTACATGAAGATGGGTTAGCTGTTCAGCAATTTGGGGGAAATATATATCAATTTAGATTCAAGAAAAAATACAAATAAATTTTAGAAGTCAACTGAAAAATAAAACCATAGAAGAGATAGAAGAAAATATAATTGTATAGCATTTTACAGAATTTTGGAGGTTGGAGGATATAGTATTAGTTTGCCAGGGCTGCCATAGCAAAGTACTACACACTGGGAGGCTTTTCAACAACAGAAATTTATTTTCACAGTCCTGGAGTCTAGAAGTCATACATCAAGGTGTCAGCAGGGAACGAAACCAATCTTCAGAGGCCTCTCCTCTTGGCTTGTAGATCGCCGTCTTCTCCCTGTGTCTTCACATGGTCCTCCCTCTATGTCTGTCTGTGTCTTATCTTGTCTTTTCATAAGCACACCAGTCATATTATCTCATTTTAAATTAATTACCTCTTTAAAGACCCTATCTCCAACTATAGTTATAGTCTGAGATACTGAAGGCGAGGACTTTAACACGAGTTTTGAGGGGACACAATTCAGCCCATAACAGAAGGAAACTGATCTCAAAATGAATAGAAGAAACCACAAAGGAAAAAAGCAGATATGGTGGTACATGCCTGTAGTCTCAGCTATTTGAAGGCTGAGGCTCAAGAAGATTGCTTGAGCCCAACAATCCAGCCTGGGCAAAATAGCAAGGCCCCATCTCTAAAAAACAAACAAACAAAAAACTAACTTAAAAAAAATGAAAAGTAAAGATAAACATTTCAATATGTCACAACAATGTTTAGATGAAAACAAAAATATAGGAGAAAAGAGTTAATATCTTAAAAAATAGTTCATACAAATTAATAATGAAGAAATACTATGGTTCTAATAAATAGGTAAAAAAAAAAAAACAGACAATGCTGGCAGCGCTTACTTTCCATTTAACAAGTGATGTTCACTGTTTAATTAATTGTGTAGAAGGAAAGTAAGAGTTTATTCTGGAGCTCAAATTTATTTTAAAACAGTGAAATGAGGCTATGATATAGCATCAAAACAATACAAAAAGTTTGCATAATATGATATTTGGAATTCTTTGATTTTGCGTCTAAAAATGCAATTTATTATTTTTAAAATACATACTATGTTTTGTTTCTAAATGATTAGTAAAGATTTCAAACTACTAGTTTTAAGTATTCCTCAAATAATTAATTAACAGGGTGAGGAATTTTTATTCACAATAAAGAAAATGTCAAGTTAAATTACCACTGTGTGTCCTCGTTTTAAAGATGTTTTAGGGTATCAGAGACATCTTGGTGGTCTTTATGAAACTCAACAGAAGATGGCTGCCTCTCAGATGTGACAAAGACCACTTTAGAGACAAATTTGCAGAATTGCCATGCACCTCAGTAATTTATAACCTTATGTTATGGTTCTAAAGCAACCATTACGAGGAAAAGTTAAACGACTCATGGCTAAAAATAAAAGCAATTTAAACTGCATTAAAGTTAAAACCATCAACACGCTAGTGGTGGTCAGCTGAGTGACTGAGTCATGAGTAAAAACATTAGTTTCCCCTAACACATGGTATAAATTTAGAAATTCTCAAACCCTTTTTTAAACTGAACAAAGTTTTAAATACCCATTTTAGATTTTTTTTTGTTGGGGGGAGGTGGTTCACTTTGTCTCCCAGGCTGCAGTGCAGTAGCATGAACCAGCTCACTGCAGCCTCAACTTCCTGGGCTCAAGTTATCCTCTCACCCCAGCCTCCTGAGTAGCTGGAACCACAGACACATGCCACCATGCCCAGCTAATTTTTTTTTTTTGTATTTTTTGTAGAGACAGTTTCACCATGTTGCCCTGCTGGTCTCGAACTCCTGAACTGAAGCCATCGACCTGCTTCAACCTCCCAAAGTGCTGCGATTACAGGTGTGCACCACTGTGCCCAGCCTGATTTTGGGAGGCTGAGGCAGGAGGATCACTTGAGGCCAAAAGTTCAAGACTAGCCTGGACAACATAGTGAGACCCGCCTCTAAAAATATATTTTAAAAACTTTATTTAAAAAATTTAAAAAGACACAGAAAGAAAGATTACCACCTTGGATGATGACATTAACCTGCTGAAACACCTCTAGGAGCTCCAGGGACTAGGAACCCCTGATGTAGCATAACCCTGTTTGCCTGAACTATTCATGAAGACCAGAGAAGTTGAACGGTTTGTCCCATACCACAATCATTAGTGTGACTTCAGTTCCCTTTAGACATTGTCCATAAGACAATTTATTTTCCCATTTACAAAAGCTGCTTTCACTTGGCTTGCACATTTGAAATATAAATATATTGACATATTGGGTAAGATAGTTATCCTACATTGCACCAAATTTGCTTTTAATAATCACAATATGTCATTTTCGTTTTTATTGTGCATAAACTCTGTAAAGATAACTGTGTACCATTTTTCAAAGTTTTCTCATTTCAAGTCTAAGAACCCAAACTTTTCAACAGATTGTGACTTCCATAAAGTCATGGGTGCTCTGTAAATTCAATACAGCAGGCACTTACAAAGTACCAAACTTTTCAAACAGTAAGTCTAAGAAGCAGTTTGAGTGTTGCTTTCTTTTCTTCATCTGTAACTGAGAAAAAAATAAGAATAGCAAAGAGGTAAAAAAATGAGAGCTGTCCCAAGGAAAAAAGAGTCCTGGGGCTTTGACAATCCTTTAATTAATGTTTTTTTCTATAAAGTTGTTTTTGGTCCTGTTTAAATGCTCCCTTCTCTGAGTTGCCCCAACAACTTCTTTGAGCTTTGTTTTCCCAACGGTACCTGTTAGAAGTGACTAGGGAAAAGACTTGCTGACCCAGAGCTATCTTTATCCTCAAGTGAAGGACTAATTCTGACAGCAATCCCCTCGCCTAATCCTCATCTCAACCGTATGCTACCACATTAATACCTTATGCCTTAGTGTGAGTTCCCTAAAAGCAAAACCTAACAAGATTTGGATGTGGTGACTCATTACGGGATGCTCTCTGGAGAAAGGAAAGGAAGGAAACTGGAAAAGGCAGAAGAAGAATCTAAACCAGGATTTCATCTCAGCTTGAATCTGGCATCACTCTAATCCTTTCAGGAGCTCTGGAGCATGAACTGCACCAAATAGTTGGCCCCACCTTGAGACAAGGGGCCAGCCTTTTGTGCCCCCACCCATCAGTCACTGGCCATGGGGAGGCGGAGGCATCACATCCCGAGCAAGGCTGCTTCTTTTTAGCTGAGGGCAATTCTCCAGGGGAAGCGATTAGCTAGGAACTGGACAGGAGAATCTGGGAGACGGGTGCACTGGTCCAGTAGAGGGCATCTGGGCAGGGCATCAAAAACATCAACCACACTCACTACACCTTGTCATCACACCTTCTTCTGAAACAACACCTTGAAATGAATAAGGAAAAAGATGAAATATTAAAACTATACCAGTTTATACATAGTAAATAAAGAAAAAAATGCCTGTTAGCTCTACAGTTTTGAGGGGCATGGACAAAAAAAAAAAAAGTCAGCTTTTTATCCACATGGTGTGGATACCATGAGGCTTATCTTCATACTTCTCTGATCTTCAGATTCCAAGGATCTTAGGCTGAATGTCCCCAGCTGAATCTGCCACTTTTTCATTCAGCATTTTTTCCAACCCCAAAGAAGAAAATTACAAAATATTCAGTTCCATAGCTATAAGCAAAAACTTTTCACACTTGGAATCCTGGACCATACTATAAAACTATCAGAAACATCTATTATAGAAACTTTGTATCTTTACTATCTTAACATACGGTAACATATAACAATAGAAAAATTCAATATTTTATTCAGTTCTGAGACACAACATAAAGTACATAAAGTTTGAAAAATGTTTAAGACAAATACTCTTAGCATGGCACAAAAGTTAATGAAATGTTCTACAATGGTAGCAAAACATTTATAAAGTTCCTTTCTTAACTCCCAAAAAGTAGAATTTAAGAAATAATCTTTAAAGAACTTTATGTAGTTCCATTTAATACTTATTTCTGTCTTCATGTCTAAAGAGCTTTTCCATGTGATAGCAATGATTTTAAAGTAGCATGTATTTAGTTGGTTTTAAGGACCTCTGAAAATCTTTGAGCTATGATCACAATTCGTATTCCTATAAGACTTGACAGCAACTGACTGAAGAGACTCAGGATGTTAAACATAACTCTGTGAGAGATTTAAATCTAGCTGGTTAAAAATACTTTGAGTGTTTTATAGTCTCTGAAGTGACTGGGGAACTTACTGGTCTGTATGCCTTTTCCCATTAAAGTCAAGAGGCATTGCGGATATTACCAGCATTCAGCTCAATTATGTAGTAAGGCATATGTAGATATATCACAATATATTTTATATAGAAAGTGAAATTGGAATCATTTGATAAGAAACAAAGATGTCAATCATTGTAAGCAATGATGGCAAGAAATGCCTCAAAAGGAACTGAAACACACCTGGGGATGCTTGGCCATGTCTTTCCAAGTACGCCCATAGTCATTGCTCTTTCCTATTTCTTCCCATGAGCAGACCCTCCAAAACTCAGCAGGTAGCTCACGGGTGAGATATGAAGTCAGCTGTTGATATCTCATTTAGCATTAAAGCAGCAGAGGCAGAAATTAGATGGTTATAACAAAATGACAACTCTGCATAACCCCCAACTTAAAGGAAAATCACATTACTGAAAAACAACAAACGTAAGTCTAAGAAAGCAAGCAGTCTATATTTTAGAAAAATCTTTAATGTGTTGTTTTAAATAATTCTATGAAACTTAAATATATAATGTAATTATATTTTTCATTAACCCATTTTATTGTTAAATTCTTCACTCAGGGCTCAATGGTTCTAGGATTATCAGTGACACCTAAAATTCTAAGAATGTCTTACCAAGTCATAGCTGGTTGTAAAATTTCTTCAGTTTCTATTAATAAAAAAAAAAGATCTCTTCAGAACTTGGACAAGGGAAGGTATGCTACATAGTGAGGACTTTTTATTTTTATTTTGTTGGCAGTTCAGTTCAGTTGATTTCAACATTTATTGAGCACCTACTATGTACCAGGCACTGTACTAGATGCTGGAGACACAAAGATGAATAAGACATGGTCCCTGTCCCCAAGGAACTGATAGTCTCTTGGAGGCAAACAGATAGTGCAAAGATGTGGAGTTTACTCTAAAATGAATAAAAATTTCAATAATATAGTAATATTGGGCTTTTCAACACAACGGTATGTCATTGTAATGTCAAGGCAGACAAATAAAATGCATTTTCATGTGATAAAACAATAAAACCATTAAGAGCTAACTTTTAAAGATTCACATGATAAAGGTAGTTAATACTAAAAATTTACATCATAGTTTTTCAAGTATTTCATACTTAGAAATATTATTGCCCACATTTGTGCTATAGTCAAAGCCAAAACCAGGTTGCTGCATCATTCACATCTCAGCATGCTGGGATTCAGTTTCTCACTAAGTTTATGAATTAGAATGGCTAATTCCTCAGTTGCTTGGCTCTTGTCTTCCAAAAGTTCATAACGAAGGCTGGAGATATCTTGCTTGATTTCTTTTAATTCACCTACAGTATTGATATTAAAAAAATTATTGGTAAGTTGCTCTTTGGATTTAGAAAAGAACAAAGAGTGAAATTCTTACAATATCAATGTATTTGCTTCATAACTTCTCCAAGGTAGCTACTTCAAAGTTTTTTCTTTAAAATATTTAAGAAACATCTGTCTTTAAAGGTATACTGACCTTTGAAAAAAGCTATAAAAATAGTCCAGCTACATGTTTTAATAGTAACACTCAGCTTAAAGTATTGTCCTTTTGTTGACCCATATTTTAACATAAGGTGATTCTCTGTTAACTCATCTATAGCCAAGATACCTCCTTTCTGACTACAAGGGAGTCCCTTTGTTTCTTTCAAGTGTAAAGGTTGACACCTGCATCAAATATCTCCCATTGCTAGGATCGAAGAGAATCCTAGAAAAACTAGATTTTACTAAAAATGAATCAATCTATCTGACAGGCAAATAATTTTAAGGCAAATATGAAGTAAGGCAAAGAAAGAAAAAAGAGTAAGGAGTGTTTATTAGGGAAGGCAATGGCAATGGACATGAAGACATTAGTTTGTCCAGCACAAAGGACTAATGCATAAGGAAGTAACAAGCAACAGTGCAATTGAGGAGTTTAGATATGATACCACTGACAATATATTCTTGAAGAGAATAGGAGAGTTTGGGCTTTAAAAACAAATTGCTCCCATAATTCAGTTTGGCAGTATTTTGAGCACACGTATACTGCAATTAAAAACTGGATTCTCTACAAGGAGAGGCAGTATTTGGTTAAAAAAGAAAAGAAAAGAAACACTGGATTCTCTTGCCAGTGACTGTAATGTAGATAAACCACTGACCTTCAAAAGTGAATGTTGGAGCAAGAATTTACCTTGAATCTAAGAAATGATTCTTCAAACCATTGACTTAGCTTTTTATAATAGAATGGCATTTAAAACACACCTTTGATGATATTTCCTGGTATCTTTAACATGCTTTAAAGTATAATTTCAATATTCTTCTATTATATAGAAGTCAGAGCCTTTTTATTTGAAAAGAATTCTAACTCTCAGGAATACATACAAAACATTTGAGGAGCCCTTTCCTGGCAAAAAAAAAAAAAAAAAAAAAAAAAAAAAAAAGTGCTTCCTTTGGCATACGGCAATATGAAAGGAATAAACTGATCTTATTTGAAATCATGAGGCAGACTTCAGTGGAAGGAGTGGATTCTCACACCATTCAGTACCGTAGAGGACCCCCCTGCCCCACTTCACCTTCTACTATCCTTTCTTCCTTGTTTCCGACTCATGGGGAGACTACAACCTATGTGTTGTATTAAATATTTAATCTGCCAATTCAGGAAACACAAGTTACTCAAACTCTTCAGATTTTAGTTTCCTCATTCATTAAATGAGGTTATATGACACACTTTCTTAGTAAGAACTTTGTTCAAAACTCCAAATTCTCATTAACTTTCCTCTTTTGTGCAAGGGCTTGGGAAATGCTTCTTGTTTTTTATGACGTTTTGGCCATACAATTCTTCCCACTTTGTTCCTCCCTTCCCACCCCCCATGGAGGTTACAGTACAACTCATCAGACTTCTGCTTTCTAAACTACAACCTCATTCCAATCCTTTCTCCTGAGACAGTTTGATTAGGTCACCATGATTAGATTTTTGCTAGTTATCAATTATAAATTCACAGGTTTCTCCTCTACATCCATACACTATTGGATTGATTTACATTTAAAATGGATTACTTGTATTAATCAAGTAATGGCTTCAAAGCCTATGAACAATTTTATTAAGTTTAGCCCTCTCCTCTTTTATCAGTGTAGATAGATTTAGTGGCATCTCATTGGTGTTGGAAGGTACAGTTTCCATTTTTAGGGCAACTTATTTCTCCCTGGTTGATTTCTTTCCAGCTCTGGGCCTGTGTTTAGCTCTACCTCCTAGACTTTGGTAAAAAATTTTTATAGTCCAGACAGATGCCCTGTCTCAAATACGCCTTAAAAAAATAAGCTTGCTTAAAGTAAGGAGGCAGGGGGGAAAGTGAAATTCCAAAGAGAAGCACTAGACAAGAAAAATGGGTTAAAAATGTGTTTCTGAACAACAAAACAGAGGTTTTCCTGAAGACATGAATTCTGTTTGAGTCACTGTTCTTTTATCTGCTTAACTGGAAAAATGTTAACACTAATATGAGGTCATTGAAAATGTAACCAATACTACTGACTACCTTATGTCAGAAGGATTAAAAAACTCCTAGAAAGATATCAGTCTTTACATTCTAAGAATCAATTAGGGCACTATGAGTAGAGATAAATTGCCTCTGATCAATATTGTAAATAACTGTTTATTTTAAAAGATGAAGTTTTAGAAACGTAACATAAGATCCTCCTCCCATCTTAGAGGCATCCAAACTATAACCTGGGATTGGATTTTTAAAATATGCCTCAACACGAAGTTTTCCAGGTTCATTAAGTTAGTTATAAAAGGATATTTCTTAAGTTGGAGATGCTTACCTTCATTAACTTCATCATTTTCTTTGTCTACTTGTGCTTTCAAAACATACCGCTTTATAAGTCTTTTCATTATCTGCTGTTGGGCAAAAGTAAATGATTAGATCTCCAATGATACACATAAGTGCCCGAATCCTATTTTCCAAAGAGGCTTACATACCTGTAAAGCAAACAACTCAGGGGAGAAAAAAATTTTATAACTATGTATAGAAAAATTACGCAGGTTTCAGAACTTAACTCTCTTAATGCCTTCTACTGAGACTTACTGCATAATCCACCAATACTTTTTTTTTTTGCCTCAGAAATGGAAGAAGCTTTTAAAAAGAAGTTAAGCTTGAAGATTTGAATTCATGGCTTCTCTTTCAATTAATAGTTTCTTTTTAAGTTACATTGACACTACATTATCACCCGTAGACACTACCTTATTTCCCAGTATTTAGAAAAATACATCAATGTATACTCTATATAGAGAATTTGGAAAATATACAGAAGAACAAAATAAATAAATGAAATCATTGGCAACCTCACCATCCAAAGATAATCACTGTTTTCATTTTGGTGTATGCCCTTCCAATATCTTTTCTTTAAATTTTGTATATATACTAATTACTGTAAGTATTATATTTTATGTTTTCTAAATACCATATATTTCGTTATATTGCATGCTTTTCTCTAATAGCAATATATAGTGACTATTTTCAGTCTAAATAAATGCTCTTCTAGGATAACTGTTTACCCATATGGAAAAAATTAAATTGGAGCCCTATTTCATACCATGAACACAAAAATTAATTCAATTTGCATCTTAAATGTGAAAGACAAAGCTTCTGAACCCTTAAAAGAATATATTATATAAGACAGTATATTTATAAATTTGGGGTAGACCTGTACTTTTTAATAAAACAAGATTAAAACTTCTGATTACAATAGAAAAGTGATAAATTCAACTTCATTACAATTTAAAATTTCTGTTTAAAGAGATACCATAAAGAAAGTGAAAAGGCAAGCCATAGACTGGGAGAAAATATTGGTAATGCTTGTAATTAAAAATAATTTAGATCCAAATATATAAAGAACTTTAATTCAATAAGAAAAACTCAAATAACCCGATTTTAAAATGGGCAAAAGACAAACAAATGTTTCACAGAAATGGACACGTGAAGGGTCAACAAGCTTAAGAAACAATTTCAAACTCTGTTGCAGGGAAATACAAATTATGACTAAAAGGAGACACAATTTTACATCTAATAAAGAGAACGATTAATAAATCTGGTTATGCCAAGTATTGGAAAGGATATGGATCAATGGGGACTTTTATATTTTACTGGCAAGACTGTAGACAACTTTGAAGACAATTTAGTACTATCTTTTTAGTTTTTAAATTGATTTCTATTAAAAAAATTTTAGAGGTGGAGTCTCACTATATTGCACAGGCTTGCCTCAAACTCCTGAGCTCAACGCTGTCCTGCCTCAGCCTCTCAAACAGCCGGAGCTATATGCATGAGCCACAGCATCCAGGTGGTATTATCTTTTAAAGTTGAACATTTGCATACCCTTTCACCTAGAAAGTCCACTTCTCAGTATAAGGCCTAGAGAAACCTTGCAGGTATGAACCAAGAGACATACAACAATGTTTGTTGCAACCCTGTCTGAAATTGCAAAACACTGGAAACAATCTAAACAAATATTAACAGGAATAGACAAATTGTAGTATTTTCAATGTAATGTTATTGTGTTCATTAATGAAATTAATGCACCATAACCACACACAACAGCGTGGATGAATCTTAGAAGCATAATGTTGAATGAAAAATTCCAGTTGCAGAAGACCACAAAGTATGAAGCTATTCTTATGAAGCTCAATAACAAGTAAATCTATAGAATATATTTTTAGGAATACTGACACATAAATTATATTTGAAAAGAAAATCAAAGCAAGAAGAGGAGAAACCCAACTTCAAGATAGGGATTAACTCTTAGGTAGAGGCAGAGGAGTAGGTAGGGAGGTGCATATAAGTAGATGCAATGGACGGATAATGTTATCATTGTCAGGTCAGTGGTGGTTTCATAGGTGTGAATGTAATTATGCTTCATAATTTATTTTGCATTATACATATTCTTATGCATGTAACAAATATTGTATATAAAAGATAACAAAGGAAAGGGAAAAAGACCCGAACTAAAATGCAGACATAGCGAGAGCAGAAAATATATACTTCAATTTTAAGAAAGTAGAAATCATGCCAAGGTCACGTAAAACAGAAGAATCCAGGAAGATTCAAAATGTTATGCAGAGAATAACAACTGAGAGGGCCCACGCTACTGAAAAGGAAAAGCTCATTTTACCAGTCACTGTAAAGACATAAAACCTGTTGAATTTTGTAGAAATCTAGATCCCAGGACAGACTCACAGCTGGATGGATCTTAAACTGGACTGATTCATTCATTCAGCAAATATTTATTGAGAGCCAATTCTGTGGCAGGTACTGTACCAGGTGCTAGGAATACAACAGTGAACACAGTCCCCAGTCCAGTGAAACTTCATGTTGATATGGAACAATTCATAATAATGGGTGAAAATATCAGGGATCTGGTTAAATTTAGGGGACAGTGAAGACAGATTCCTATAAAATGAAAATACAAAGTTATGTGTATCAGTTAAAAGCAGCTTGAAAGGCAGTAATACAAATTGGTGGAAAAGAAATGACTAACAAGTAGTGCTGAGACAAGTTGAGCCTCTGCACAAGGCAAGAAGGTACCTGAGATTAGACAGAAATCAGTTTCCCCACACATGACACTACCTGGTAATAGTCCATCCCTTTGTTCATGTTGGAAAGACAGTTCATGAGAATTCTAAAATGATTTGCAGCTCAGAGAAGGAGACAAAGATTGGCCATCCCCATTCTATTAGGAAGCTTGTCTAGTAAACCCAAGACAGTATTGTGTAATAGGCAACAAAGACTCTTGAGGTCTCTCTCCCCCTATCGCAATAGTTCCTGAATAAAATCTGTTTTTCCTACTTTAGCTGTCTGGCTCTGGTTTTCTTTAACACAGTTGAGACTGTGAGTTGTAAGAACAAATCATGCTGCTATAAAGACACATGCACACGTATGTTTATTGCGGCACTATTCACAATAGCAAAGAGTTGGAACCAACCCAAATGTCCAACAACGATAGACTGGATTAAGAAAATGTGGCACATATACACCATGGAATACTATGCAGCCATAAAAAATGATGAGTTCGTGTCCTTTGTAGGGACATGGATGAAACTGGAAAACATCATTCTCAGTAAACTATCGCAAGGACAAAAAACCAAACACCGCATGTTCTCACTCATAGGTGGGAATTGAACAATGAGAACTCATGGACACAGGAAGGGGAACATCACACTCCAGGGACTGTTGTGGGGTGGGGGGAGGGGGGAGGGACAGCATTAGGAGATACACCTAATGCTAAATGACGAGTTAATGGGTGCAGGAAATCAACATGGCACATGGATACATATGTAACAAAACTGCACATTGTGCACATGTACCCTAAAACCCTAAAGTATAATAAAAATAAAAAAAAAATAAAATAAAATAAAAAAAAAAAAAAGAACAAATCATGTAGTTTTGAGTTGTGACTCCATCATTCACCAGCTCTGGAACCTTGGTATCTTAATCTGTGTAATGGAAATGCTAGACTGTGTCTTGTAAAAGAGACAGTACATGTAAATTACATAGTAGGTGCTCAAATAATGTAACTATTATTCTTTCATTATTATCTATGCTTCTGTAAAGCAAATCTTGATAAATCCATCTTAATGATGGTACCATAAGCAGGGACCATGAAACTCATATGTAACAAGTAAAAGTACCATTTTAAACACTACCTTTAACTAAATTTCCAACTGATTCTTTAATTAAAGCTAGTACCAAAAATTAAACTGACAAATAACAGATTCATCTTTTTTCCCTCTTGCTCAAATTGCTAACTAACTAACACAATAGAAGTCTATAGATTAACTTCCACATTCCACAAACCTCCAGAAATTATGTAGCTTTCTTGGTACAAGCCTGTGAGTCACTCTTTAAGGAAGACATTCTAACTCTATAAAGACTATTGATTTTCTCTGTCCAGGGTATGGAAATCCTAGAGAGAGGTTCCAAAACTGAAATTGAGTGGTAACCAGGTAAAGATCCCAGGCGGTACTTACTTCAAACAGTCCTTCCTGCAAACAAACCCAAGTTCATTTTTCAACCCTCCATTAAGACTGAGAGAAGAAATAAGATGTGGGTGGTTGAGTAGCTGCGGGGTGGTTGGATACCTTCCTTCCCGAAAGGAGTGAAAGCTTTTCTTCTCACTTGGTATTTTTTACTGATTCAAATTCAACTAATAATTGTTAAGCACTCTATCAGGTACTTTTACATTCATTCTCTCACTTAATTCTACAGAGAAGCCAAATTTGACTGTCATTAGTAGATTTTGTACTATAAATTTTAACAATCTAAGAAGTGCGAATGAAGGGTAATAAGACCAATGTAGACAAATAGAAAAAAAACTCAGAATTATAGAGTAAAATTTTAGAAAGGAAAAGGACCTTGGGAATCATTGTTTTTCATGTTTTTATACCACTCATGAAACTTTGTGAAAGATTACCATTACACAGGTTCCGTATAAACTTCTGTGATTAAGGGCCTGCTATTTTTCCAGACAGCTGGTTTAATCTATTTTTGGACAACTATAGCTGTTAGAAAACAACTCCTTTGTATTGAAGCCAAAATAACCATCAGGCCAAGTTCTGTTCTTTGGGGCAACAGAGAATAAATTTGTTTTTTCTTCTACTTCATTGACTTTTACCTGTTACTTTTTTCTGCATTTTTTGTTTGTTTGTTTGTTTGTTTTTTTGAAGAGGGAAATGCAAACCTATTGATTGACTTTAAAATATCTTCTCTTCTAGGTTTCCCAGTTCTGTTGACCTAAAGAAAAAATCTGAGGCAAACTAAATATATAAGTAGAGAGTTTATTTGGGCCAAGTTTAAGGACTGCAACCTGGGGAGCACAGATTCAAGTTGCCCTGAATATGTGCTCCAATTTGCTGCAATTATTAGTGGGTTTTTAAACGAAAAGAAGAGGCAGTTCCTAAGTTGTTTATCAAGGACTTACATTGAAATAACATAAGCTTTTAACTGGTTATACATTGTTCTTTGTATCACAAATTCCAGGTACATGAAGATAACAGGTGAGGCCGCAAGTCAGGAACTAATGAATTTAGACAACTGCCCTCAGGTGTGGGTAGAGGTAGGGGGCTGTGACTGAAAGTCTCATACTCATGTTCTCTGGGCCTGCATACCTCACATAGTTCAGACTGCTCTGAGCTATTTTTGTTTTCTCTATTCCCAAACCATTTTATTTACATTTCATTGCATTTATATTTATTTCTATTTCATATATAGGCATTACTATACTACATAGCATGTAGTGTTATGTGAATATTTGTTTACTTATTCTTTCCTTTCCTTCCTCCTAACCTCAACACTGCCATTCTACTTCAATGGAGAGATTCTTGAAGGCATGACCTATATCTTTGTATCTGTATAACCTAACATCATGTATAACAGGGGTTGTCCCTGAATGTGCCTGAAGCTTACTGTGAGTGGAGTTCAGGAACATCTCATTTTGCCCCATTTAGAGAAAAACTGTCATGTGCTTCCAGTAAAAACAAGCCATCAATGATATCCTTCATGGATTGGACCAGAGTCCACCAGCTGGGCCAAAGACTGTCCAATACTGTATTTGTTTGGACCAAGGGTGTTACCAAAGCAAAGTCATCTGTGAAAGCAGATCTGCCAGCAAGAGACAGCAGGGAGAATAAAACTCATGAACGCATAGTCCAGCTTCTGTGGAGTCTCACGATAAATTCCTATTTCTTAACATATCATAGCATATCTGCGTGCTTTTAACTTGAAATAACCAAACACAAATATCGTTACAATAAATAAAATAATGTTAAAATTAGCAGAATTTAATCATAGCCATCCTCCTGAGAATGTTCTTGAGAAAAAATCACACCCAGTTAAAAAAAATTCTTTACACACATAAAAGAATTACTTCAACATGCTATTAATAATTAATTTTAATATAAATACCATTATTGATCAAAACATTTTTGGTATTTTTGTCTTTTTTTGAGAGAAAGGGTCTCGCTGTGTCACCAGGGCTGGAGTTCAGTGACATGATCATAGCTCATTGCAGCCTCAAACTCCTGGACTCAAACTGCCCTCCCACATCAGCCTCCCAAAGCACTAGAATTGTAGAAGTGAGCCACCATGTCTGGCCCTGATCAAAACATTTTTGAAACTCTTCTGCTGTGACCCCTTGGGGCATATTTGAATCTCTGTCTTTGAAGAAATTGTTTTGGAGAAAAAAACCCCCATTTGGATATAAAACACATAAGGTGATGACCCTATTGGTGATGGTTGCATGTTTGTTGAAGTTGGATGTGATCATTTTTTTAAAAAATGCAAAGTCATGGCGCTAAGTCTTATTAATAGGAATAATTAGCTAAGTTCAGTAACTAGAAAAAAATGAAATATTTTTTGAGTCTTATGGACTAATTATAAAAGTAATTCTTTAAAGATGTTCTAAAAATATTCTGAGTTGTGATAGCCTCATTAGAATTAGTACATTCTAAGGGTTATCACTTTGAAAGAAAAATCCCTATTTAGCAGACCAAGTTCTGATTTTTTTTTTTTTTTTTTTTTTGTAGTAGAGACAGGGTTTCACCATGTTAACCAGGCTGGTCTCAAACTCTTGACCTCAGGTGATCCACCCACCTTGGCCTCCAAAGTGCTGGGATTATAGGCGTGAGCCACCACGCCCACCCCCAAGTTCTGTAATAGTTTTAAAGGTAAGTCTTACCTATTATAATCAGGCTGCATGAAAAAAATCTCTAACAACTAAACAATTGTTATTATTACTCATTGTTATGAACTGAATGTTTTGTCCACCCCAGACTCATGTGTTCAAATCCTAACCCTTCAATGTGATGGTATTAGGAGGTGATTAGGTTCCACCCTTACAAATGGGATTAGTGCTCTTATAAAAGAGACCTCACAGAACTTCCTTGTCCCTTTTCTGCCATATGAGACAGAGTGAGAAGACAGTTGTCTATGAACCAGGAAGCACTTACAGCTACCTGATTTTCAACAAATGCACCAAGAACATACATTGGGGAAAGGACAGTCTCTTCAATGAATAGTGCTGGGAAAACTGGACATCCACATGCAGAAGGATAAAACTAGACCTCTATCTCTAACCATACACAAAAATCGTTTCAAAATAAAGTCTCAGGTGTAAGACTCAAAATGATAAAACTACTAGAAGAAAACATAGGGGAAATACTTCAGGACACTGGTCTGGGCAAGGAGTTTTTGGATAAGACCTCAAAAACACAGGCAACAAAAGCAAAAATAGGCAAATGGGATTACATCAAGCATATTTTCAAACTATGCATCTGACAAGGGGTTAATATCCAGAATATATAAGAAACTTAAACAACTCAACAGCAAAAAACAAGTAATCCAATTTAAAAATGGAAAAAAGACCCGAAGAGACATTTGTCAAAAGAAGACATACAAATGGACAACAGGCATATGAAAAAATGTTCAACATCACTAATCATCAGAGAAATGCAAATCAAAACCACAATAAGATTTCACCTCACCCTAGTTAGGATGGCTATTATCAAACAGACAAAAAATAACAAATGCTGGTATGGATGTGGAGAAAGAGAACTCATACACTATTGATAGGAATGTAAAATTAGTACAGCCATTACAGAAAACAGTATGGAAGTTCCTTAAAAAATTAAAATAGAACTACCATATGATTCAAAAATCCTACTACTGGGTATATATCCAAAGGAAATGAAATCAGTACATTGAATAGATACTTAAAAAATTAAAAATAGAACTACCATATGATCCAGCAATCTCACTACTGGTATATACCCAAAGGAAATGAAATCAGTATGTTGAAGAGACATCTGTACTCCCATGTTTACTGCAGCACTATTCACAATAGCCAAAAATGGAGTCAACCTAACTGTCCATCAGCAAATGAACGGATGAAGAAAGTATGGTTGTATATATACACACAGTGGAATTCTATTCAGCCACAATGACATTTTGTCTTTGTAGCAACACAGATGGACCTGGAGGACATAATGTTAAATGAAATAAGCCAGGTACAGAAAGGCAAATATCATATGATCTCACTCATACGTGACATCTTAAAAAGTTTATCTCATAGAAGTAGAGAGTAGAATAGTGGCTACCAGAAGTTGGAGAGGGCAGGGGGAATGGGAAGTGGGGAGAAGTTGGTCACCAGGTACAAAGTTATAGTTAGATTAAAGAAGTAAGTTAAGGTGTTACAGGGCACAGTAGGGGGACTATAGTTAACAACATTGTATTGTATGTTTTAAAATAGCTAGAAGAGAGGATTTTGAATGGTCTTACCACAAAGAAATGATAAATGAACAAGGTGATGAACATGCCAAATACACTGCTCTGATCCTTACGCAATGTATACATGTATTAAAATATCACATTGTATGCCATAAGTATGCATAATGAGTCAATTAAAAATAAAATTAAAAAATAAAATAAAGTTTGAGAAGAAAGGAGCCAAAAATAGAAATGGATGAAAAATTCAAAACAAATAGGGAAAAAATGATAGATATGGAAGACAGTCAAGAAGAATTCAGTAGGCTTTAAATTGGTGTCTTTGAAGAAGAAATCTAAAATAATGGAGCAGAAAAAATATTTCAAGATATTTCAATAAAATTATTCAAAAATTAAAAGAAGACTAAACGTACATATTGAAAGGCCATAGTGTGGCCGGGTGCAGTGGCTCATGCTTGTAATGCCAGCACTTTGGGGGGCTGAGATGGGCGGATCATGAGGTCAGGAGATCGAGACTATCCTGGCTAACACAATGAAACCCCATCTCTACTAAAAAAATACAAAAATTGACCAGGTGTGGTGGTGGCACCTGTAGTCCCAGCTACTTGGGAGGCTGAGGCAGGACAATCGCTTGAACCTGGGAGGTGGCGGTTGCAGTGAGCCGAGATCACGCCACTGCGTTCCAGCCTGGGCAACACAGCAAGACTCCATCTTAAAAAAAAAAAAAATAGAAAGGCCATAGTGTATGCCAGGAAAAATTGATACAGATCCATCTATAGAACAATCAATACCAAGTTGTAGGATTTAAAAGATAAAGATATTTGGGGCATTCAAACTAAAACCTCAGGTCAACTATATGAGGAAAACAATCAGGCTGCCCTCAAACTCTTCCACATCAACATTCCATTCCAGGAGGCTCTGGAGCAACATCTACACATACATTAAAAATAAATTATCACCTAAGTATATTACAGGTAGTCAATATAAACATATCGAAATAGAAACTAATTTAGAACATAAAATAACTCAGAGAACATAGTTCCCATAAACTCTTCTTGAAGGAACTACCAAAAGACAAAGTTAAGCTAAGAAAGAGATAAACAGAAAATTATGGCAAAAAAGACTGGTGGTGAATACTATGTTTAACTGTGGGACTAAAACTAAACCAAATGTTGGCTATAGTCCTGACAAGGTAGTGAAGTGGATCAGAATATGTCACCCCAAAATATGCCATTTTGGCATAAGGATTATTTTGAGCTGAAGGCAATTAAAAAGTAGCAAACACAGAAAGAGTTCTCTGCCCTAACCCATCTGCCTAAAAACAGGACATACATTTCCCTTTGTGAAGGTCTTCCTCCTCTCCCCCTCCCAGATTAGCAGGAGGAAAAACAATCATTACCACTGGGGACAGAAAGTCAGCACCAAGGTGGTTCTGCACAAGCAAACCTTACTAAAATAACCTGTATCTTTTATCAGTTTCTCCCACATATTTACCTTCCAACAATTTACTACCTTTAGCAACCCAAACACTTTTTCCTTTGTCATATCACTTCTCCACAAACTTCTTGTCCTTTGTTAAGTTGGTATATAAGCCCCAAATGCTAACTACCCCTTTGAGCCACTCATCACTGAGTTTTTCTACAGGTATGTGCACTGCATGCATAAATAATCCTTTTTTCCCCCTCCTGTTTATCAGTCATTTGTCAGTTTAATTCATAGCCCCCAGGTACTGAACCTAAAGGGATTAAGACAATTATTATTCTTCCCCCAACAAACACATTTCTAATAATTTAACAAGCAGGAGCTGGGAGAGGAAGGGGGAAAATGGTATAAATAAAATATGGATATTGATTTTCTTCATAGTTTAGAGCTGAAGGATCAAAATATAAAACTTGAAACATATCAATCAATTAACAGAGACCTAAGTATGTTTAAAAATATTAAGATAAACACCAAGACATATAGTATAATCCACTTCAGCAGAGACTGCCACTTCTCTTCCACAGCTTTTTAGCTTGGCACATGGCCACTTGATATTAGGACTTTATTTCCCAGGCTCCACTACAGATAGGTAGTTTGTGCAACTTTACAGAAGTTTCTTATAGGAAGGAACTTTCTTCTCTATCACTTTCTAACTGTATTTTGGAATGTAGAAATAATAAGCAGAGCTCCAGAAGCTTTCTTGGAACATGAGATAATGTTAGACTGAAAGCCATTCATGATGCAGTAATACGATGGAAAAAGCCTGGGTCCCTGACATTGTTAGGTGCCACATTAGGAACATGAGAGAGAAATAAATTTCTATTTTCTTTTAGCCATTTAAAGGTTGGTATGTGGTGGTTTTGTGAGAACTGCACCAAATTAATCATAATTAATATAAACAATAAGGGGACTACTACTTTAAAATGTCACTGAATACACAAAAGCCTTAATAAATCGAAAAGTATCATATCCTTAGAAAAGAAAACACAACATTATAAAACATCAATTTGCCTTAATGCAATCAAAATAAAGATACCAGCAGACAAGCCCACCTTAAAATTCAAATAGAAAAATAAGGAAGAGGTTGGGTGCTGGTGGCTCACACCTGTTACCCTAGCATTTTGGGAGGCTGAGGCAAGTGGATCACTTGAGGTCAGGAGTTCAAGACCAGCCTGGTCAACATAGTAAAACCCAATCTCTACTAAAAATACAAAAATTAGCTGGGTGTGGTGGCGAGCGCCAGTAGTCCCAGCTACTCAGGAGGCTGAGACAGGAGAATTGCTTGAATCCAGGAGGTGGAGGTTGCAGTGAGCCGAGATTGCACCACTGCACTCCAGCCTGGGCAAGAGAGGTAGACTCTGTCACAAAAAAAAAAAAAAAAAAAAAGGAAGGAAAAATAATAGGAAATTCTGTAAAATAAAAACTCTGAAGTAAGGATGTGTATGTGTGTGTGTACGTGTGCGTGTGTATGTACACACGTGCAAGTATGCACATATATGTGTGTTTTGTTTGTTTGATTTTTGTCTTAAACTATAATAACTATGATAATGTGGTTCTACAGCATGAATAGATCAGTGGAACAGAATGAAAAGCCTAGAAATAAATTTATACAGGAATTTAGTAAATTATTAAAGTGGTATTTCAAATCAATAGAAAAGATAGATTATTCAACACATCCAGCTGTACAATAATCTGGAAAGACAACATATTTGGATTCCCATCCTACAGGTTAAATGAAAATATATTCTATATGAATCAAATATTTTCAGCGTCCAAAGAAGTGAAAGAACTAAAGAAATATGAGTTAAAAATATTAAATAATCTCCTATGGTGGAAAAATCTTTCCAAGTAGGACACAAAACCTGACGCCATAAACAATTTGTAATGTTGACTATACAAAAATAAAAAAAGTTGTGGATGGGAAAAAATACTTTAAATATTAAAAAGACACACAATAACCTGGTAAAAACATTCTTAAGTCATAACACAAAGGCTAACATTATTAAAATATGAAGAATTCCTCTTCACTGATAACAAAAAGCCCTTCAAGAAAAGCAAATATATATGGAGACATAAGTATATATAACATTAAACATAAAAAAGAAGGTAAAACTCATTCATGATAAAGAAATGCAAAGCAGCACATTTTAACCTATCTGGTGAAGATAAAAACCTTTGGTAACACGCTGTTTGTAAATTAAGGAGGAAATAGGTGCTCTCATATATTTATTGTAAGAATGTAAGTTAGTACAAGCTCCATCAATTCGATAATAGCTAAAAAATTAAAATTCAAATATACTTTAACCATACAATTCCATGTATTTGTTCATGATTGAGATGTTATATATACAAAATGACTTACTACAGTATTGCTTATAATAGCTAAATATTAGCAATATCCTCTATTTTCATCAATAAAAGAATGATTAAATAAGTATAACCGTATGATGGAATACAATGTAACTACTAAAAGTAAAATTTTAACTTTAAAAAGAGACAAAGAAAGGCATTATATAATAATAAGGGGATCAGCACAGCAAGAGAATATACCAGTTATAAATATACATGCACCCAATACCAGAGCACTCGGATATATAAAGCAAATATTATTAAGTCTAAAGGGAGAAATATATCTTAATATAATAATAGTTGGGGACTTCAACCTCACTCTCAGCATTAGACAGATCATTTAGACAGAAAATCAACAAAAAACCATCAGATTTAAACTACACCAAGACCAATGGACCAAAAATACATTTACGGAACATTTTACCCAACAGTTGGAAAGTACACATTCTGGTTTTTTTTGTTTTGCTTTGTTTTTCTTTTTTGAGACAGTGTCTCACTCCGTCCCCTAGGCTGGAGTGCAGTTGTACAACCATGGCTCACTGCAGTCTCAACTTCTTGGGCTCAAGTGATCCTCCTACATCATCTTTCCAAGTATCTAGGATTACAGGCATGTGCCACTATGCCTGGCTAATTTTTTTCACTTTTGCAGAGACAAGGTCTCACCATGTTGCCCAGGCTGGTCTCAAACTCCTGAGCTTAAGCAATCCTTCTGCCTTGGCCTCCCAAGGCAGGTGTGAGCTACCAGACCCAACCCCAAAACATATATTCTTTTAATCAGCACATGGTACATTCTCTAGGATTGACCATATGTTAGGACATAAAACAAGTCTCAGGAACTTAATAAAATCAAAATTATATCAAGTATTTTATCTGACCACAATGGAATAAAATTAGACATCATAACAAAAGGCACATTTGAAACTATGCAAATACATGAAAATTAAACAACATATTCCTGAATGACCAATGGGTCAAGGAAAAAATTAAGAATGAAATGTTAATCTTCCTTGAAATGAATGAAAATAGAAATACAACATACCAACACCCATGCAACACAGCAAAAGCAGGATTAAGGGGCAAGTTTATAGCAATAAATGCCTACATCCATCAAAAAAACTAGAAAGATTTCAAATAAACAATCTAATGATGCACATAAAGGAAAAAAAGCATAAAAAATGCTTGAAAAAGCATGAAAGAAAAGCATGAACAAATCAAACCCCAAATTGGTAGAAGAAATAATAAAGATTAGAGCAGAAATAAACAAAATTGAGACTAAAATAAATACAAAAAATCAACAAAACAAAGTTTTTTTAAAAAAGATAAACAAAATTGACAAATCATTAGCTAGAGTAACTTAAAAACAGAGAGAGAAGACTCAAATAAATAAAATCAGAAAATGAAAAAGGAGACATCACAATGGATAATAGAGAAATATGAAAGATCACTAGAGACTACTATGAATAACCATACGCCAATAAATTAGAAAACCTGGGAAAATAGATAAAATCACAGACACATTCAATCTACCAAGATTGAACCAAGAAGAAATAGAAAATCTAAACAGACCAAAAACAGGTAACAAGATTAAATGAGTGCATAAAACATCTTCCAAAAAAAAAAATAATAAAGTCCAGGACCAAATGGTTTCACTGCTGAATTCTACTGAAACTTTAAAGAAGAATTAATACTAATTATTCTCAAACTAATCAGAAAAATTAAAACAGAAGGAATTCTTCTTAACTCACTTTATGAGACCAGTATAACCCCAATACCAAAATAAGGACACAATAAAACTACAGGCCAATATCCCTGATGAACATATATGTAAAAATCCTCAATAAAATACTAATAAACCAAATCCAAAATTACATCAAAATCCCACTTGATAGTGAGATTTATCCCAGGAATGTAAGGATGTTTCAACATGCAAAAATCAATAAACATCATACATCACATCAACAGAATGAAGGATAAAAACTGTATGATTATCTCAACAGATGATAAAAGCTTTTCATAAAATTCAATATTCCTTTGTGATAAAAAATCTTAATAAATTAGGTATAGAAAGAAAGAATCTCAATGTAATAAAGGCATATAACAAACCCACAGCTAACATATTACTGAACTGGGAAAAGCTGAAAGCTTTTTTAGAACTGTAACAAGACAAGGATGCCCACTATCACCACTCTTATTCAACATAGTACTGGATGTTCTGGCCAGAACAATTAGGCAAGAGAAAGAAAGAAAGGGTATCCAAATTGGAAAGGAGGAAGTCAAATTGTCCCTGTTTGCAGACAACATGATCGTATACATTGAAAAACCTATAGACTCTACCAAAAAACTTTTAGAACTGGTAAACAAATTCAGTAAAGTTGCAGAATACAAAATTAACATACAAAAATCAGTTGCATTTCTATACACGAGCAACAAACTACTTGAAAAAGAAAATTAAAAAGACAATGCCATTTACAATACTCAGGAATAAATTAACCAAGGAGATGAAAGACCTCTTCAAGGAAAACTACAAAACACTGATGAAAGAAACTGAAGAGGATACAAACAAAGGGAAATGTACCGCATGCTCACGGATCAGAAGAATTACTACTGTTAAAATGACAACAGTACTCAAAGCAATCTACAGATTCAATGCAACTCCTATCAAAACACCAATGACATTATTCACAGAAATAGGAAAAATATCCTAAAATTTGTAGGGAATCATAAAAGACCCCAAATAGCCAAAGCAATCCTGAGCAAAAAGAACAAATCTGGAAGTATCACACAATCGGACCTTAAAATATATTACCAGGCTGTAGAAACCAAAACCACACAGTACTGGCATAAAAGCAGACACATAAACCTATGGAACAGAATTAAGAACTCAGAAATTAATCCCTGTATCTATAACCAACTGAGTTTTTACAAAGATGCCAAAAACACTCATTGGGAAAAGGACAGTCTCTTCAATAACTGGTGCGGGGAAAACTGGATATCCATATGCAGAAGAATGAAACTAGACTCCCACTTCTCACCTTGTATAAAAATCAGTGCAAAATGTATCAAAGACCTAAATGTAAGACCTGAAATGATAAAACTAATGGAAAAAAACATAGGAGAAATGCTTCAGGACATTGGTCTGGGAAAATATTTTATGAACAAGACCTCAAAAGCACAAGTAACAAAAGCAAAAATAAACATATGGGATCATACCAAACCAAAGACTTCTGCACAACAAAGGAAACAACAATAGTGAAAAGACAGCCTACAAAATGGAGAAAATATTTGCAAATTGCTCATCCAATAGGGGATTAATATCAAGAAAATACAGGGAACTCAATCATCTCAACAGCAAAAAAAAAAAATCCAATTAAAAATGGGCAAATAATCTGAACAGACATTTCTCAAAAGAATACATACAAATGGTCAACAATATATGAAAAAATGCTCGACATCACTAACCAAACCACAGTGAGGTATCATCTCATTCCTGTTAGAATGGCTACTATCAAAAAGACAAAAAAAAAATGCTGGCAAGAACGCAGAGAAAGGGAACTCTAATATGTTGTTGGTGGGAATGTAAACTAGTACAACCACTACGTAGAACAGTATGGAGGATTTTCCAAAAACTACAAATAGAGCTACCATATGATCCAGCAACCCCACTACTGGGAATTTATCTAAAGGAAAAGAAATCATTACATCAAACAGACAACTGCACCCACGTTTTATTGCAGCACTATTCACAATATTCAAAATATGAAATCAACCTAGGTGTCTAACAGCAGATGAATGTATAAAAAATGCGGTATATATACACAACGGAATGCTATTCAGCTATAAAACAGATTGAAATCCAATTATCTGCAGCAACATTTATGAAACTGGAGGACACTATGTTAAGTGAAATAAGCCAGGAACATAAAGTTAAGCACTGCATAAGCACATAAGCACTCATATGTGGAAGCTAAAAAAAGTTGATCTCACAGAGGTAAAATGTAGGACAAAGGATACTAGAGACTGGGAAGGGTAGGGGGTAGGGAGGGATATGGAGAGATTTGTTAAAGGATACAAAATTACCGCTAGATAGGAGGAGTAAGTTCTAGTGTTCTACACCAGGAGTCCCCAACCTTCAGGTGAAGGACTGGCACCTGTCCGTGGCCTGTCAGGAACCAGGCTGCACAGCAGGAGGTGACAGGCTAGCAAGCGAGCATTACCACTTGAGCTCCACCTCTTGTCAGATTAGCAGCAGCATTAGATTCTCCTATTATTGTGAACCCTATTGTGAACTGCACATGTGACAGATCTAGGGTGCGCACTCCTTATGAGAATCTAATGCCTGAAGATCTGAGGTGGAACACTTTCATCCTGAAACCATCACCCCACCCCATCCGTGAAAAAATTGTCTTCCACAAAACTGGTCTCTGGTGCCAAAAAGGTTGGGGACCACTGTTCTATACCACTATAGCATGACCATAGTTAACAATGATATATTAATATTATCTAGTTTCATATAGCTAGAAGGAGGATACTGAATGTTACCAACACAAAGAAATGATAGATGTCTGAGATGATGGATATGCTAATTACCCTGATCTGATTCCTACATATGTATCAAAACATCACTATGTAGACAATGAATAAGTACAATTATTTATCAATTAAAAATAAAGTTAGACAAAACCAATACAACAAAAATAAACAAATATGTAAAATTTACAAAAATTTTCTAAAAAAAAAAAGACTGATAATCAGTGGGCTGAGCCATTTTGCGGTTTCCTGCGTCTAAAAAAATTGGATAAGGAATAGAGCAATACGCAGTAACTGACATCACCAATATATTATAAATTCCTTGATCTTCACTTTTGTGAACTTATACACATCAGAAAGTCAAAGACTTGATGATCGAAATGATCAACGAGATGAAAAACAAAGGGCTATAACTTCCCCTGAGTTGGAGAATAGTGTTCAAATGTCACATCCAGTATCAAAATGCAAAAGATATTTTAAAGTAGTACTCATGAAATAGTATAGCCAAACAATCCATTTAAAAAATGGATCACCTGAAAGAAAAACCTAGAGAAAAAACAAGTTTTCCTGCTGTGGGAGCATTATTCATTCTAACATACTCTGTCTTCTACTGCTTTCTCCAGTTTAAGTTATACATTATTTGGTAATTGTAGCAACACTTTGCTTTCAATATTGTGAGAGGAACTCTTAGTTAAAAAGAAATGAAGGACTTGGACTCTGATTTCTAAAGTCTCCTCCAACTAACATACTATTTTCTTTTATTTTTAATTATTTTTTAAAAAATTTCACAGGTGTTGAATCATTTTCTTTGTTCTGAACTATCCTCATGGTATAATGGTATATCTCAAGAATATAATTCAACTCATGACACACACACAAACGCACATGCAGACATATATGGAATCACATAGAGATCAAGAGATACGTCTAATGAATGCTTACCTGATAACGTGTTGGCTGATTGAGAATGCTGTTAAAACTGTGTGATTCAAAAACTCTTGAGTTAGACTGAGTGAAGAGGTTTAACTAGGAAAAAATACAATTAACCTAGTAAATTAGAATACATTCATTTGGAATAAAAAATATAATCCATTTATTCTCCTTGATAACATTTCTGGAGTCAACATTCCCAAGAAACATTTTGTGGAAGTTGAGCTTTGTAAGTGATGTAATATATTCCCAAAGGTTAAAATTACTGTGAGCAATATGCTCACATTTATCAAAATGTTGGCAGGATGTACTGTAATAGAACTATTTAATGGAAAATATATGCTAAAAATTGGCTCATAATAAACATAATTTTTCCTGGGGACCTTGTATACTTCATCAAAATGTACTCAAGGCATCTAGAAGCCAAATTCCATAGAAGTTCAATCTGTTCCTGAGCCTAAGTTCCTTTCCTAGATTTGAATAGAAACACATTGCAGGTTCAGATGGCACCATTTGGTATTTTGCAGCCCTAAAATATTAGCCAAAATAACACATCTTCCAAAGCATCTTGGCCTTATACTGAGCCAGGTTCACAATTTTGGAGAGAATTGGGCTAAAGAATTTTGGTTTCCTTTTCTTTTCTCTCTTTTTCTTTTTAAGGTTTAGCTTTTGAGTGGGTAGGAACAGGAAGCAAGAGGAACACACAGGTACTACCTAGTCTTCATGTGTATGAGCAGGGCCTCTTATCTGTGGCCAAGCTCTGCCACTGTAAGGTGTGATTCAAACACATGGCCCTCTAGCCAAAGAGATGATTCACCTCACCACCTAACTTCCCACCATTATAACTCGGGAAGGTGTGGGATGCTAAGAGAGAAGGAAGTGGCACTGATAGGCAAGGACCTTCCTTTGTTCTCTTACAATTGTGCCTGGAGAAAACCTTAGCTAACAAAGTTAATTCTTGAATCGGCCACTGGAGGCCAGTATCTGATTGCTGACTGAGGTTAGCTGTCTAGGTTAGCCGGAAAGATTTCTTGAGGCTCCTTCCTCTCTTCTAAAAAAGAGAAATAGAAAAGTATAATTTCTCCAAATTTCTGCTACATTCAATATATGAAGAGTATCTATGAATATGAGTAATATTAAAGAGAGGTAAACAGCTATATGCAAAATTTTAAAAAATGAAATCAAAATTTTATTTATTTATTTATTGTGGCAGTTTTTAACCAGATATGGGAAGAGTGGGAAGTCAAGGAGCAAGCCTCCTGAGAGATCAGTGTCCAACTTTCTATTTCCAGCATCTTCTCTGAGAAAAGCTATTCTTTCCTGTCAATAGTACGATACATGCAGGAGAGGACAGCCTAAATGTAATGCTTCCTTCCTGTTCCTGTGAACAGGCTGTGTTTTCTTTACAGCGGTCTAGGTAGCCACAAGCCTACTGTGTGTGCTCTTCTCAACCTGACGTTTAGTGTTTCTCCTTCTACATTATGATAATATCAGGAATGAAGTCAGTGAGACCTGTTGCCTACAGAAAGAAAACTCAAGGTGTTCTGTGAAGTGCGAGAGTTGTGAGCTCCCACACTTGAGAGACTTCCTTTTTTGCAATAAAGCCTCAGTTAATAAATCACCAGAAAAACAAAGGTCCCTCAAAGCAAAGTCAATTTCAGTAGCAGCAGGAGCGCCCAGGATGACAACTAGAGCCTGGCTCCTTTAAGAGACCAGCTGCCGCACAGCTGAAGGTACACCTCGCTGAGAGGAAGTGGGCCGGTAACCAAGGGTGGACTCAGGTGCTGAACATGAGGCATCCAGGTGCCGCAGAGAGAGCGAGGCATCTGATGCTAAAATACTTGAATTCTGCACCTACCCCACACTGGTCAGTTAATGTGACCTTGCATCAGCAAATTATCTGAATAGCTTCAATTGTCTTATCTATAAAACGGGAATAATGATAATACCTACCTCACAGCCTTGCATGAGGTTCAAATGTACAGGAAAGCACTTTGTAAACTGTGAGTGAGGAAGGGCACTGATATTTGTTGAGGTTGGAACTTTGTAGATCTCATATAATCCTCATAACAACTCTACAAAGTTAGACAATTGTCTACAATTGGTGGACAATTAAGGCTCAGAGTAGTGAAGTGATTTATCCATGTTCCTTGTTAATAAGCCCTAAGTGTCACAATTCAAATCCAGGTCTAATGTCGAAGCTCTCTTCTTTGTGTTACACTGCTTCTCACTGCATACATGAGGTATTATTTTAAATCATGGGCTGTTACAACCAATCGCTGACTTGTAACTCAATAGCCTTAAGAGCCCATATCCAGGTCAAACAAAAAAACATTTAAAAGGTCACTTTCTTAAAGAATACAATTCTTGAAGATTCACAACAATTTTAAAAGGCAATAAATTAAATTGCACTAATCTTAACTTTTTCACCTAGTTTCAACTGAGAAAAAATATCTACCTTTGCTCAGGAAGGCCTATGCTTTATGGGGATAATGCTGATATCTTGTAGGCTTTCAGGATGTTATAGCTACAGACCATTTTCACAATTTTAGAAAAAGTTGTATTTTAACTCTATACATTTGTTCCTGTCTGCCTCATTCCCTATTATTTAGGTTCACTCACATCCTTCTATCTATATCATTCTATCTCTGAAAGTTCGTTCATGATAACAAAGTATGATCATGAAAATTACCTTCTTTGTTAAAGTTAAAGTATGACTCAACTGAGATAACTCAAGGGTTTCTTGCTTATTTATAAAATGAGTACTTATGGTTATTTGAGGATGCTCTTGGGCCTGTATCTATTTTATGACACTAATGGAAAAAAGATTATTTAGCCAAATAAAAAGTTTCTACAAAAAAGGAGAATATGGTGGTGGTGAACTATACATAAACCAAGAGGAAGGCTGGAAGTTTAAACTATTTAACTTCAGAATAACAGTTGAGAAGCATGGAACACACAAAAACAAAGTGTTTTCTAACAGTGACTTTTCTGGTTACTTTTAACAAGTTAAAGGCTTTTTTGTTTGTTTTTAATCTGGCAGTTTATATGATGTTCTGATCAAAAGCAGGGCCTCGACTCAGTGACTTCTTGAAACATCATGAAAATATTTAGTATTAGTCTGTGAAAGACTGTGGACTAGACAGTTACTTTTAACATCTTCTAAGTTCACACATAAAAATTATTGAACAAACATCAAAAGACAAGAAAAAAAAGACAGAACATTTATTTTAAGGTCTTCGTAAGTTTTCGATACCTACCCTGGACTTTGAGTTACCCATTCCCATTTCTATATCCTTCTGAAGCCTTCTCCTTCTGCATTTGGGAAAGTTAACGATTCGCATGATGAAATAAACAAACGATTTTGGACTAGGAACTAGACTGAAAGGTGGAGGTAATGTTTTTCCATCATCAAAATAGGATAACCAAAGTTTTGAACGAGCAAACTTCCATTCTACATCACTGTCATCCTGTGTCACAAAAATAGAAAAAATCTAATTTTAAAAGCTAAATATTCTAGTGACTGATGCTAATAGGTTTTTTACAATGAATCTAAGTTATGTTTTTGAAATAGATAACTTATACACATTTATCTACATATATTCTATAGACCTACATAATATTCTCATTTTTCAAATAAAAGATACTCATTCTTTTTCATATGCCTCTACCTGTACCCACTGAAATTTAACCAGAACTTCCTGTCTACCATCCAAAAACAAGGCAAAAAAGACAAGAAAAATACAGTGCCAAGGAAAGATAAAAAGATTAATTCCTCCCTCTGTCCCCCACCCAGTCAATTCTGCATGTTTGACAATAGTTGCCTATTTCCCATCCTCCTTCCTCACCTATACCTATCCAAGCCAGGTTGTAGACACAGCATATTATATTTCAAGGGCAAGGGGAAAAATGATTCTCAAATGAATTGCTTTTTGGCATTTCTGTGTTTACCATATGTCCCCAAA